>NC_133327.1:613013896-613313896 GCF_042186555.1 Aquarana catesbeiana | reverse complement strand
AAACAGTGGTGTTTTAGAGGCCGAAAGAAAAATGTTTGATACGAACGAATAATGGGCCCATGAACATTAAAGTTGCCCTTTTAAACTGTACAATTAAGAAAAGCATATGGAGCAGTACGAACGCAATAAAGACAGAAAGAATAGGAACACAGCACAACTACTTACTTTTTTGCAGCACTCTCCGGATCTTTCGGTACTGCTCTGGCTCTCTTAACTTCAGGTTCGACCACCGCTTCCTGAGCTGATCTTTCGATCTTCGTACCCCGAAATTCTTGTGAAGGCTTTTGACCACTTTCGCCATGATCTTTGCCTTTCTGATGTTGGGGTTGGGGGAAGGCCCATACTTTCCGTCATAGTCGGACTTCTTCATGATGTCGACCATTTCCAACATCTCCCCAAAGGACATATTTGTGGCCTTAAAACGTCTCCTTCTGGATCGGGACGTGTCCGGATCCGGGCTTTCCTCCTCCTCGTTGCTATAATTAGCACACACCTGCTTTAACTCCGCCATGTGCTCTTCACCCACTGCGCTGAATGAAAAGGGGCGGGGAATAGACTAGAAAGAACGTCAGGGGCGGGCGGAGTTACACGCATGCGCAGTGTGTATAAAGCGTAACACGCGTGCGTATTACGTACGATCTGTGAGCGGAGGAAGGAGCATTGGACGCGCCGATCATAAGAACGAAGGTAAGAGACAAACTTGTGCCTATACTGCTTCTACATTGAAGCCTATATTGTAACAAGATTAGGAGAGTTTTGTCTGACATTAGGCTTTGTCTTGTGTTGTGTCTTGCAGTGAACATGGATATCTTAGTGAAAGACAATGACTTCATGTCAGTATTCATAGATATCTTAAGGGAGCTGCCCTGTCTGTGGGAGATTAACCACCCCCATTTCAAGAACCAAGCAAAGAGGAAGGCAGCACTGGTGCAATTGTGTGAAATTGTGAAGCAGGTGATCCCCACGGCAGACATCACCTATTTAAAGATCTTAATTGGTGGCCTGAGGAGCACATATCTAAGGGAGCGCAAGAAAGTCCTGGATTCACAGAGATCCGGAGCAGCAGATGACATCTATGTCCCCAGGATGTTGTACTATGACAGGCTGCATTTTCTGGCAGGCCAGACTGAACCCAGGTCATCCCTCTCCAGTCTTCCTTCCACGCTTCCTTCCCCCCCGGCTGAGGCTTCTGACGCCCAACCTGGGCCTTCCAGGCAACATGTGGAGGAGCCCAGATTGAGCCAGGTATAGCATTCCTCTAAATATTTCTGCTTGTCCAATCAATGATGTTAACTAGATGTTAGTTTGGAGTACTAATTTAGGATTGTGATTGATGAAGCAACAACTAAAACCATGTCCCTTTTTCATACACAGGGAAGTCTCAGCCAGGAGGTGGCCGGGCCGAGCCGGCTGGCTGATCTGCAGGTCCCTCCACCCCCACTGAAAAGAGAAAGTGGCAGTAGGAGTGCCCTAGAGGAGGCTACCAGAGGACTCTTTTGGAGGGCTACAGAGGTCCTGGGAGCACCACAGACCATGGAGGAGGACATTGCTGCCGTCATTGCCTATAAAATGCAGAGGATGGAGGAGGGCCAACAAGTCTTGTGTGAGGCGCTCATATTGGAGGCTCTTAACAAAGGTATGAGGGGCCAAATGACAGCTCAGACACACCTTTGCGATGGTCCTCCTCCTCCTCCTGCAGGTCCTCCTCCTCGTCCTCCCTCTCCTCCAGGTCCTCACAGTCCTCCTCCAGGTCCTACTCCTCCTCCTGCCACATCTCCAACTGCACAGCCACAGCCCGGAATGAAGCGTGAAAGGAAGACCAGAAAGTGAGGACCCTGGATCCAGTCTGGTCGGCCAAAAAATGCAGCCTCTTGTGGTACCACAGCCTGGGGACACACATGTCATCTGCTGCCATCCGGATCTCTGCGAATTTTGGACCAGACTGCCCTCCCTTACATATGGACTCCTCAGGCCACCAATTTTGATGTTCAAAAATTGATGTCTGCCGTGGGGGTCCCAGGCTTCACTAATTTCTCATGTTGAGCCAGTGTTGCCTTCCTCTTTGTTTGGTTCTGATACCTTAATAAAGGATTTTTGTTTTGAATTATACTCTCCTATGTGTTTTACTTCAAAAAGGACAGTTTGTTTGTGAGGATTCAGGTACATTTCAAATATACAATGTGAAATGAACAAGGGACACCAACACCAAACAATCTCCTTGAGATTAAATAATAAAAGATATCAATGGTGTTGGGGTAACTTCACACATAAAACACACACAAAAATATTCTGTATTAAAAATAAAAATAACATTGAACAAAGATCAGCCTTTGAAAAAATCCAAACATTAAATTAAAAAAAAGGCTTAAAATCCCCAAAAAAATTAAATAAAAAAAAAAATTCTGTCAGATGTGACAACTAATAACAATATATTCAGGGAATCCAAATAAAAAAACAAAAATAAAACTTTGTGAGAAGTGTGTGTGAATATGAGCAGCAAAACTACTTAATTCTTGTGACATTATAAAGAAGAAGAGAGTGCGCTGTATTAAACCATTTTTAACATTGCAACGTGACGAAAGTGCTGTATCCATTGCGAACGCTAAGTTTACCAGAACGAGCTGTTCCGTCTTGGAATTTCTTCTGAGCATGCGTGGCACTTTATGCGTCGGAACAGGCCACACACGGTCGGAATTGACGCGATCGGATTTTGTTGTCGGAAAATTTTATCTCCTGCTCTCCAACTTTGTGTGTCGGAAAATCCGATGGAAAATGTCCGATGAAGCCCACACACGGTCGGAATTTCCGACAACACGCTCCGATCGGACATTTTCCATTGGAAAATCCGACCGTGTGTACGGGGCATTAGAGTCTTTGGAGTTATAAAATTTGAGCAGGGCATGTGAGAATGAGTCTGATTTTGACCAGCAAAGTTTGGATAGAAGGGATCTTATCCGAAGGTAGAGAAAGAACGTTTTGGGGGATAGTACAAAATGATGTTGTAGGTGAGAGAAGGGATGCAGTCCTGAAGGCGAAAAAAGCATACCTATGTTGGAGATACCGGCATTTATCCAGTCTGAGAGGGGTAGATCCGGCGCAAGAAGGGCTATTGCTTCCATGGGAAGTACTGAAAGGGTGTCCATTGATATGCCTGAGTTGATTTGTGAGATTGCTGCCCATACCCTTAGGGAAGCGGTGATGGTGCCTAGTAGGTGGTGCGTTGGTTTGAGATTAAGCCGGGTGGCAGCTAGAACATGTTTTGGTTTTGCAAGGAACGCGGTAGCTTCTATTTGTTTCCATGTTGCTTGGTGCTGATCTGACCACCATATTTTTAGTTGGTCTAGGATTGTTGCACGATAATATGCTTGGATGTCTGGAGCACCTAATCCTCCCTGTTGGGCCGCGGTCAAGAGTATAGCTTTTTTCACTCTGGGACATTTTTGTTGCCATATAAAGCTATTGATAATTCCTTGAAGTTTTCTTATTTGAGCTTGTACCAGTGGGAGAGGGATTGTACGAAACAGGTATAGGATATGTGGAAGTAAATACATTTTGGCTTGAGCAATCCTTCCCGCCCATGAGGCAGGAGTATGGCTCAGTTCTTTTACTAGCCGCATGAGCTTGCCCACGAGGTCTTCCAAGTTAGACCTAAGTAAAATATGGCTGGGGAATGTTAATTGGATTCCTAGATAAGGTAGAAAAGAATTGGGGGTCCATGCAAAGGGAGAATTGCTGGAAATAAATTGGGTAGTTAGATGGTCTAGGCCCAGGTTGAGCATAAGGGATTTACTGTGATTTAGTTTGTAGAGGGAAATTGAACTGAATGCGTCTAAGATGCGTTGGACTGCAGGAAGGGAAATCATGATATTTGTCAGAGCAATAATAACATCATCGGCGTAAAGGCCAATTTTGTGGTCAACATCTCCAATTTTTATTCCTAATATCATCGGGTCCGATGTAATGGCCTGGGCTAAGGGTTCCATTACCATGGCAAATATTAGGGGGGACAGCGGGCAGCCCTGTCTGGTGCCATTGGTGATTTTAAATGGGCTGGACACAACACCAGAAGTCAACATGCGAGCGGTTGGTTGAGTGTATAGGCCGAGTATGGCTGATAGGAAAGATCCTGATATTCCAAATTTACGGAGAACCTCCTCCATGTAGGGCCAATAAACTCTATTGAATGCCTTCTCTGCATCCAAAGATAGGAGAGAAGGCGTTCAACCATGTTCCACCCATTGTATTAGGTCGAAAAACTGTCTGGTGCCATCTGAGGCCTGCCTACCTGGCACAAAGCCAACTTGGTCTGGGTGTATAATTAGTGGGATGACAGTTGCAAGACGCTGTGCTAAGAGTTTGGCATAAATTTTAGTGTCTGTATTTAAGAGAGCTATTGGTCGGTAATTGGCGGGGTTATCTGTTGCTTTCGCTGGTTTAAGAATGGTGACCACTAACGCATCGACGGATTCCTTGGGGATGTTGCCTGTGCTTGAGAATTGGTTATAAGTGTTGCAGAGATGGGGGACTAACATTACATCAAAGCGTTTGTAGTATTCATTAGGGAGCCCATCAGGACCCGGGGCTTTGTGTAGGGGTAGTTGTTTGATGAGCTTATGAATTTCAGTGTGAGTGAAGGGTACTGCAAGAAGATCAAGTTGCTCTGGGGAAATAGAGGGTAGGGAGATGGACGATAAAAATTTTAAGATGACTGTTTGGTTAGAGGGGGAGGGGGATGGTTCTGATTCTGTGAGGTTGTAGAGTTTGGCATAGAAGTTGCTAAACTCATTGGCGATATCTAACGGGTTAGTTATTCGTTTGCCCTGGGAGCTAGTGAGGAATGCAATTTTTTTATTGGAGAGTTGCCTTTTAAATTGTTTAGCCATAAAGGCACCAGGTTTATTGGCTGTGGTGTAGGTTTGTAGTCTGAGCCGTTTGATGTAGTAATCAAAATTTTTTCTAAGATGATCACTAAGTTGGTATCTAAGGAGTTTTAGTTCTGAGTAGACATCCTCAGAGGGGGATTGTTTGTTTGTTGTTTCCAAGGAGTGGATTTGCTTTAGGAGGGACTCTGTGGTGGAAGAATGAATTTTTTTGGAGCGGGCTCCAAGTTTTATAAACAGACCCCATAGGCAAGCTTTGTGGGCATTCCAGGTAATAGCATGATCGTTTACAGAGTCGACATTAAAATGGAAATAAGTCTCAATCTCGGATTTTATTTGAGTCTCAAATGTGGGGTTGTTAAGAAGGGAAGTGTTTAGTCTCCAAATTGTGTGTCTGGGAGTTTGGGAGAGGGAGGCTAATTTTATTGTGACCGGCGCATGGTCTGACCAGGATATTGTTCCTATGCTGGATTCAGTAATGCATTGAAGTAGGTGTTTATCTGTAAGTAATAGGTCAATCCGAGAGTAAGACTGATGTGGGGGAGAGAAAAAGGTGTAGTCTCTTTCCATATCATGCAAACACCTCCATGAATCATATAAGTCTTCTCTTTTGAGTAAGACAGATAATGAGGAGGGCCTACATCTCGTGGTGTAATGCCCCGTACACACGGTCGGATTTTCCGATGGAAAATGTCCGATCGGAGCGTGTTGTCGGAAATTCCGACCGTGTGTGGGCTCCATCGGACATTTTCCATCGGATTTTCCGACACACAAAGTTGGAGAGCAGGAGATAAAATTTTCCGACAACAAAATCCGTTGACGGAAATTCCGATCGTGTGTACACAAATCCGACGGACAAAGTGCCACGCATGCTCAGAATAAATAAAGAGATGAACGCTATTGGCCACTGCCCCGTTTATAGTCCCGACGTACGTGTTTTACGTCACCGCGTTTAGAACGATCGGATTTTCCGACAACTTTGTGTGACCATGTGTATGCAAGACAAGTTTGAGCCAACATCCGTCGGAAAAAATCCTAGGATTTTGTTGTCGGAATGTCCGAACAAAGTCCGACCGTGTGTACGGGGCATTAGAGGTATCCAGAGATGGGTCAATAACATCATTGAAGTCTCCACATATTATTAAAGGTGCGAATCTGTAAGCCTCCAGTTTGGCACAGAGGGTAGAGTAGAATTTTTTCTGGGCTGTGTTGGGGGCCTATGTATTGACTATGGTGAGGGGGCGGTTATCAGTGGTAGTGGAGAGGATTAGATATCTGCCTTCCTCGTCAGATTCACTATGATGTAGTAAAAAGTTTACTGCCGCTCTTACGGCAATCATCACACCTCTTTTTTTTTTTTGGGGACCATTTGCAAAGAAACAATGAGGGTACTTTTTATGGGTGCATAAGGGTTGTTTGAGTTTTGAGAAGTGGGTCTCTTGTACGCAGAGAACATTTGCATGATGAGCTAAAGCTTCTTTCCAGAGTAGGTTTCGTTTAAAAGGAGAATTTAGGCCTTTGACGTTTAAGGAGGTGAGCGTGAGGGTCATGGTGGCAAGAAGAGTGAGGCGGCGCTTGGGAAGAGAAAGAGACTACACCTTTCGGCGGTATCTATCAGATATAAATGAAAATAAAGGTTGGTGTAGTACTTGCAAAGGAAAAATGGATGCAGTATACAGTAAATTTTCCAAAATACAGAAAATGCAGTAGTAACAGATAATAAACAAGGCTTAAGTGAATTGTTTAATCAACAAGTAATACAAACTTGTGTGCCTAGCACACTTTAACCTGAGGGGTGGAGAAGAGAAGGGTAATAGTTATCGTCCAGGCTGGATTCAGGTAGATAGAGGACCTGGGCTTAACCATAATTCAGTGTTTTCCGGCTGTTTTGGATGCCGAATTTCTGCAATCAGGTGATGTGCGAGGAGGACTTCTTTGTCCTGTGTCGCCAGAGGCGATGTTGAGGATACCCCAATTTGTTAGCTTCTTGTATCCATCCTTTGGAGTAAGGATAGGGACGATTTGGTGTTGATGTGAAACCAGCAATTTAGTTGGGAAGCCCCATCTGTAAATAATTTTCTTCTGTTGGAGGATAGATGTAATGGGGGTGAAAGCTCTGCGCATTTCCATCGTGGCAGGAGACAGGTAAGTGAAAAGCTTGAGATTGGTGTATGGATCCAGTAGGGGTTTCGAAGCTCTAGCAGCAGAGAGGATTTGTTCCTTGACATGAAAATAGTGAATCCGAGCCAAGACATTCCTGGGGATGTCGTCTGAGAGGTGTGATGGCTTTGCGATTCTATGGGCTCGGTCAATCAATGCTTCACGAACGTTAATGCGGGGGAGCAAAGAGGTAATGAGTTGCTGCAGATAGGGAATTATTTTGTTTGGTTTGATTGACTCCGGGATGCCTCTAAATGTAATATTATTCTGCCTGGAGCGGTCTTCTAAATCTGCCAACTTCATTTTAATATGATGGATTTCTTCTGTGTGATGTTCGTACGCATTTAACATCTCATTGTGTGCTTTAGAGAAATCTTGCAGGTTATCTTCCAATGCATCTGTTCTTTCTTCCAGGCAATCAATTCTATCATGCATTTGGGACATAAAGATTTGCAGTTCTCTATGTAGATCTTGTTGCAGGGTGAGAAGCATCGATTTAAGCATTGCTTCTGTGACAGTGTTATCTGTGACAGGAATAGCTGCTAGGGAGGGAGATTGCTGACTGCCATGTGTGCCTGCCACTACAGAAGACCATAGCTGCTTTTTAGCTTGGGGCTCCTTGTTGGGGGAGCTAACAGGGAAGGAAGCTAGCCTCTTACCTCTGTCTGGCTGTTGCTCTCCTGCAGTGTCATCTGGGGGTGGGAGAGTGTCCATGTTGTCCCTCAGGATGTTAGTTAGGGGGTCCCCTGGCTGGTGCATCGGCAGTGTGGCGGTAGCAGGCAGATTGCCTGTGTTCGTTTGTCTCATGCTGCTGGATCCGGCGCCATCTTGGGCTCTCTGCATGATCGCGGCTGGCGGGTAATAGTTCATGAGACGGCGTGGTACAGGCGGATTATACTGCCGCCTAGACATGCCCTGGGGTGTCTCGAATCTTCCCCGCTCTGTTAGGGTGAGAGGCAGGGAGGATTAGTCGCCGAGAGTTGCTTAAATCCAGGCCGTGGAACGGATCTCGGACTTCAGGCGTCCATCCCGGTCCCCAGCAGGCCACGCCCCCCTTTTTATAATAAAGTTTAACAAAAACAATATATCTCAAAACATTTCTACAATATTAGCCATAAACAGGAGTTTATTCCAAAATGTATATTTGGTTGCAGATCTCTAACCCCGAGGAGAGGTATCGTGGGTATGTTATCCACCCGGGGTACTAAGTTCGAGAATAAAGGGGGAGGTCAGCACCAAAAACGAAACACAACATACAAAAATACCAACATCCCTAATAATAATGGTATGAGGAAAGTGAGAGAATGGGACTTTAAAGGTACATCATATACAAGGCAAGACAATATAATAGTATAAAAAATATAAATCATGTATTTAGAAAAGACAAGATAAAAATAAGGACTGCAGTTACAATCATAGTCCTGGGTAAGCGCACATATTCTAACCCTGACAAATGAGAGAACTGAAATCACATGAAAATATTCCCACATCCTAGAGTTTTGACATGTTTCGCCGTGATGGCTTCATCAGGAAAAGGACGAGGATATTCAATGAAAGAATCTATATGTATAAGACAGCAAAGTATGCACAACCTTGAGTGTGTAAACAAAAGAAGGGAACAAGAAAACACAAAAATTAATACAATACAGTACAATAAGATTAACACAATATAACATTGCACATGCATGACCACATACCGTCCACAAAACATGGGGGAGGTACCACGCAGTACGGACTGATGCCCGGAAGCTGGAAATGATGACAACATCCGGTGCACAGTCTGACACAGTTTCGGCCGTGCAGACAGTGGCAGAGAGCAAACCTATGCTGCACTCTGAAGATGTAATAAATTGCCGGAATGCCATAAGTGACAGGGTACCTCAAGGCGGGCCTGCAACGAGACAACACCACCCCTAGGGGCAGATTGCTAGTCCTATTGCACACCCTTGGGCGTCCGTACGGGAATCTATTGACAAGGACCAGGATGGATGCAGGTGAAGCATATGTAAAAATAGGAAAATGTATGGAATAAAAAATAATAAATGATGAAAATGGAAAAATAAAAATAAATGTGAATAAAAATAGAAAATAAAAATTTAAAATAAATAAATAAATAAATAAAATATAAAAATTAAAAATTAAAACATTTTTGGACTGGTTTTGGATGCAGGTTTTGGGGCCGTTTGGGATCTTCCCAACTGCGCTCACTCCAAGGCTCATCTTTGAGGTATGGAGTTTGGGAATTTTTTGGGTTTGTGTGGGTGGGTGTAGGGTTTTGTGGGGGGTTTTTTTTCTCTTTCTGAGGGGTGGGTGGTATTTTCCATGTTTTTTGGACAATGTCTTATCTTGTCTTTTCTAAATAAATTATTTATATTTTTTATATTATTATATTGTTTTGCCTTGTATATGATGTACCTTTAAAGTCCCATTCTCCCACTTTCCTCACACCATTATTATTAGGGATGTTGGTATTTTTGTATGTTGTTCTTCTTTTTTGGTGCTGACCTCCCCCTTATTCTCGAATTAACAGTAAAGGTATTCAACTATCTGCAACACAAACAGTTCTCTTTACCCCACACTCACTCACTGTGGGTCTTTACTCAACGAGGTATCAGTCTCTCTCACTAGACTTCAGATCCACTAGCCACTGGATCCTCTGAGCTCTTTCACTGTAGCACTTGGTATCTTCCTCAAGCGCCACCCCTGCTTCACTGTTGGATCCCTGCCTTGGCACTCACAGATACTCTTCAAGCGTCACCTCTGCTGTCCCCATAGGCGTGCGCAGCCTGTTGCATTAGGGTGTGCACCCTTAACCGAAGCTTAAACACACATGCGTGTGTGTACGCATAATATATATATATATATATATATATATATATATATATATATATATATATATATATACATATATACACACACACTTTTTATTTTTTTTATACATTTACATGCCGCAGATTCAATTACACCCTCTGTTGGTTTTAGTAGGTGTAGTACCCACTGACAGTGACAAATTTAAATGAATGCCGGTGCTCTGCAAGCACTGTTCCAGTGTGCAGTATGAGCTGAACACACAGCTTACACCTAGGGTGGGGCACAGGAACTCAAGTGACTCTTTGCTAGGACACAGATGGCACCTTTGCATTGTAATTGGAGAGGGGGACCTAGAATTGTGATAGGAGGCGGGCATTGTGACAGGGGGAGGGTACCTGGGCAGTGTGACAGGAGAGGGGGTACCTGGGCAATGTGACAGAAGGGGGGGTATCTGGGCAGTATTACAGGAGAGGGTTTACCTGGGCAGTATTACAGGAGTAGGGGGTACCTGGGCAATGTGACAGAAGGGGGGGTATCTGGGCAGTATTACAGGAGGGGTGTACCTAGGCAGTATTACAGGAGGGGGGTATCTGGGCAGTATTACAGGAGGGGTGTACCTAGGCAGTATTACAGGAGGGGGGTATCTGGGCAGTATTACAGGAGTGGGGGGGCACCTGGGCAGTGTGACAGGAGTGGGGTATCTGGGCAGTATTACAGGAGAGGGTTTACCTGGGCAGTATTACAGGAGAGGGTTTACCTGGGCAGTATTACAGGAGTAGGGGGTACCTGGGCAATGTGACAGAAGGGGGGTATCTGGGCAGTATTACAGGCGTGGGTACCTGGGCAGTATGACAGGAGGGGGGTACCTGGGCAGTATTACAGGAGGGGGGGTACCTGGGCAGTGTGACAGGAGGGGGGGTACCTGGGCAGTATTACAGGAGGGTGGGTACCTGGGCAGTGTGACAGGAGGGGGGTACCTGGGCAGTATTACAGGGGGGGTACCTGGGCAGTATTACAGGAGGGGGGTACCTGGGCAGTATTACAGGGGGGGGGTACCTGGGCAGTATTACAGGGGGGGGTACCTGGGCAGTATTACAGGAGGGGGGTACCTGGGCAGTATTACAGGAGGGGGGTACCTGGGCAGTATTACAGGGGGGGGGGTACCTGGGCAGTATTACAGGAGGGGGGGTACCTGGGCAGTATTACAGGAGGGGGGTACCTGGGCAGTATTACAGGAGGGGGGTACCTGGGCAGTATTACAGGAGGGGGGTACCTGGGCAGTATTACAGGAGGGGGGTACCTGGGCAGTATTACAGGAGGGGGGTACCTGGGCAGTATTACAGGAGGGGGGTACCTGGGCAGTATTACAGGGGGGGGGGTACCTGGGCAGTATTACAGGGGGGGGGGTACCTGGGCAGTATTACAGGAGGGGTGTACCTGGGCAGTATTACAGGAGGGGGGTACCTGGGCAGTATTGCAGGAGGGAGGTATCTGGGCAGTATTGCAGGATGGGGGGGTACCTGGGCAGTGTGACAGGAGATTGGCAGGATAACAAGAGTAGGGGGCAGACTAACATAAGGAGGACAGACAGTGTGACAGGAGGACACATGGAGGGGACACACTATTCTCTCTCACTGTGTCTTATGCTGGCACCGGCCCTCACTCAATCAACACACACAGTCACAAAGAATGATAACAATTCCCCCTCAACCCCCCCTCCTCCTGCTCTGAAGGGGAGGGGGCAGGGCTGGACCGAGTTGGTTGCCAGAATCTCTCTTCTTCAGCGGCATCTTCATCAGCAGAAACTCTCAGAGAGAACTTCTCTTCTTCTCCCCCCTGCAGGATACTGGCTCCTTATATATATATATATATATATATATATATATATATATATATATATATATATATATATATATATATATATATATAAATAAATGCACACTTACTTTCTTGCTGACAAGTCAGGCAGAGTTCATATCGAGTTGCTTTTTTTGGTCCATCGTGTGTCTGGCTGCCTGCCCTGCTCAGTGCTGTCTCACTGCTCACCTCACTGAGCCACCCGCCTGCCGATATCCAGGCTTAGGCTCCGCTGCTTCTTCCAAGGGAGAGAGAAGAGGCTGTGGGTGGGCGGAGTGCAGATGTATATCACTCCGCCACCACCTGTGGAACCTGCAGCCGGAACTACAGAAGACCCATCGGGAAATGCGGCTGGATTACTCCGCGGCCGTGGTCCCGGCGACTCCCTAGTCCCTGCTTAATCACATCCCACTCGCAGCACACAGATGTTTTTGCTTGCCCAGTGGTGACATGAGCTACACAGACAATGTCGCAGGCTCGCAGCAGTCACAACTAGCACTAGCAGTGAGAGCACAGGGATGATTAGGGTGTGCCTGGGCACACCCGGCACACCCCGTGGGCACGCCTATGGCTGTCCCACTGAGTCCCTGGAAAGGTGAATGGTCCCTTTGTGGTGACAGCTTCCCCTCTACCTCCAACCATGACTGGTTCCCCAACTGGCAGAACTGTTACTTCTGGTTGGAATACAAGTCTGCAGTCCCAACCCTTCACTACTTCTGGGTAGGCTCTCAGATAGCCTAGCAGCCAGATGTCCCGGGATAGGCCTTAGGTTTCTGGCCTATTAGCCCGGGGCAGTACGACACACGCCCACCCAGACAGCCGTCCAGGTGGCAGCACAGAACCCCAATCACCTGACTCCACCCAAATAAATAGGTTCTCCCAGCAGGCCAAGGGACCCAAGAAAATCCCTTCCCATTGGCTGAGACACCCCATTCATTCCTAATCTGTCCTTGTAATGTCCTTGTCTTATCGAATGTCACCAGACACCCTGCCATCTAGTGACAGAAGAGAGAAGTGCAGCAATTCCAGAATTAAGGCGAAATCAATTCTCCTAACATTTGGCCAAGGCAACTATCACTTGGCTAATAAATTTAATAGCAACCCTGCCTAAACATTGGGGTGCTACTTAATGTAGAGTATTAGTGTGTTGCGCTGCACTTTATTGTTTTAATACAAATAACAATATGTCTTTTACGAGTAAAATTAAATTGATCCTACTATATACACTGGGGACGGAAAGTATTCAGACCCCCTTACATTTTTCACTCTTTGTTATATTGCAGCCATTTGCTAAAATCAATTAAGTTCATTTTTTCCCCTCATTAATGTACACACAGCACCCCATATTGACAGCAAAAAACACAGAATTGTTGACATTTTTACAGATTTATTAAAAAAGAAAAACTGAAATATCACATGGTCCTAAGTATTCAGACCCTTTGCTGTGACACTCATATATTTAACTCAGGTGCTGTCCATTTCTTCTGATCATCCTTGAGATGGTTCTACACCTTCATTTGAGTTCAGCTGTGTTTAATTATACTGATTGCACTTGATTAGGAAAGCCACACACTTGTCTATATAAGACCTTACAGCTCACAGTGCATGTCAGAGCAAATGAGAATCATGAGGTCAAAGGAACTGCCTTAAGAGCTCAGAGACAGAATTGTGGCAAGGCACAGATCTGGCCAAGGTTGCAAAAAATTTCTGCTGCACTTAAGGTTACTAAAAGCACAGTGGCCTCCATAATCCTTAAATGGAAGACGTTTGGGACGACCAGAACCCTTCCTAGAGCTGGCCGTCCGACCAAACTGAGCTATCGGGGGAGAAGAGCCTTGGTGAGAGAGGTAAAGAAGAACCCAAAGACCACTGTGGCTGAGCTCCAGAGATGCAGTCGGGAGATGGGAGAAAGTTGTAGAAGGCCAACCATCACTGCAGCCCTCCACCAGTCGGGACCTTATGGCAGAGTGGCCCGACAGAAGCCTCTCCTCAGTGCAAAACACATGAATGGCCGCATGGAGTTTGTTAAAAAACACCTGAAGGACTCCAAGATGGTGAGAAATAAGATTCTCTGGTCTGATGAGACCAAAATAGAACTTTTTGGCCTTAATTCTAAGCGGTATGTGTGGAGAAAACCAGGCACTGCTCATCACCTGTCCAATACAGTCCCAACAGTGAAGCATGGTGTTGGCAGCATCATGCTGTGGGGGTGTTTTTCAGCTGCAAGGACAGGATGACTGGTTGCAATCGAGGGAAAACCTTCTCCAGAGTGCTCAGAACTTCAGACTGGGCCGAAGGTTTACCTTTCAACAAGACAATGACCCTAAGCACACAGCTAAAATAACGAAGAAGTGGCTTCACAACAACTCCGTGGCTGTTCTTGAATGGCTCAGCCAGAGCCCTGACTTAAACCCAATTGAGCATCTCTGGAGAGACCTAAAAATGGCTGTCCACCAACATTTACCATCCAACCTGACAGAACTGGAGAGGATCTGCAAAGAGGAATGGCAGCGGATCCCCAAATCCAGGTGTGAAAAACTTGTTTCATCTTTCCCAAAAAGACTCAAGGCTGTATTAGATCAAAAGGGTGCTTCTACTAAATACCGCGCAAAGGGTCTGAATACTTAGGACCATGTGATTTTTCAGTTTTTCTTTTTTAATAAATCTGCAAAAATGTCAACAATTCTGTGTTTTTCTGTCAATATGGGGTGCTGTGTGTACATTAATAAGGAAAAAAGATGAACCTAAATGATTTTAGCAAATGGCTGCAATATAACAAAGAGTGAAAAATTTAAGGGGGTCTGAATACTTTTTGTTCCCACTGTACATGTTTTACATTTTACATTTTTTATCTTAGGAATTTAGTGCAGAATAGACTAGGTTGCACAAAAAATGGCCCCCTAGGTAATACCTCTGGGCCTTCACTAGATATTGTCATGGACGTTTAGGAAGCCCACACCTGGGTACCAGGGAAGGGAATCCTGTCTGTTGGCGAATTAGTAAGATTATAAATAGATGCAGTTTGGCTACTCCTTCTACAGTTGGATGGACCCCTGAGTGGGGACATTATTCTCTGTGGTAAGGATTTAAGTTACATGCACAGGGTAAAATGTCCTCTAGTGTACAATTCCAGGTGTTTTGCTGCACCCACAAACCTGCAAGTGGCACACACAGGCACCCTGGTACTCAGGTACTCAGATGGGCTGTGACAGGTATTCAGGTACTCGGGTAGTCAGATGGGCTGTGACAGGTACTCAGGTACTCATATGGACTGTGACAGGTACTCAGGTACTCATATGGGCTGTGACAGGTACTCAGGTATTCAGGTACTCATATGGACTGTGACAGGTACTCGGGTACTCAGATGGGCTGTGACAGGTACTCAGGTACTCATATGGACTGTGACAGGTACTCAGGTACTCATATGGGCTGTGACAGGTACTCATGGACTCAAATGGACTGTGACAGGTACTCGGGTACTCAGATGGGCTGTGACAGGTACTCAGGTACTCGGGTACTCAGATGAACTGTGACAGGTACTCAGGTACTCAGATGGACTGTGACAGGTACTCAGGTACTCGGGTACTCAGATGAACTGTGACAGGTACTCAGGTACTCAGATGAACTGTGACAGGTACTCAGGTACTCATGTGGGCTGTGACAGGTACTCGGGTACTCAGATGGGCTGTGACAGGTACTCAGGTACTCAGGTACTCCGATGAACTGTGACAGGTTCTCAGGTACTTGGGTACTTTGATGGGTGATGACAGGTACTTTGATGGCTGATGACAGGTACTTTGATGGCTGGTGACAGGTCCTCTTTATTAGGGGGGCAATCAGTACGGTTGGTGTACACTGTGAGCGGTAACGAGATGTTACCGCAATCTCCTTCTCACACACGATTGGTGTGTGAGGAGGAGAACCCGGTAACATCTCGTTACCGCTGTTTGTTGACATTCTGTGACCGGCTGTGATTGGACACAGCCGGTCACATGGTAAAGAGCCAATTTAATTGGCTCTTTACTGCGATCAGAGTTGGGCTGTGTCAGGGTGACAAGCCTCTTCCCCAAACACCGCTCTGTGCTCTCCCTAGGGGCGTGCGCGAGTGCCATGCACGTGGGCAGTACATGTGACCGGGTGTGGTAGGACACAGCCTGTCACGTGGTTTTTTTTTGGCTCTTTACACGGATCTGGGATGGGCTGTGTCCGAGGGACATGCCTCATCCCCGATCGCCGCGCTGCGGGCCCCCAGGGGCCCACAGGAGTGGCGGGAAACCGAGGACATCATATGACGCCCACCCAGGATGGGAGATCCCATCTCCGGACGTCATATGACTATAGCCCGTTTTGAAGTGGTTAAGGAGATTTGCACACAGGTCATGTTAGCATGTTACGTTGCCGACATGTACCTTGGTAAAATTATGTAAAAAGACTCGCTCCTCTAGTTTCTTTTTTAAAGCCTAAAAGGGCATTTAACTTTCCCCCTCTAATGCATATGATTTCCTTGGGCTAGCTTTTGCTTTTAAAGGGGAACTCCACACTCCATTCTCCAATGCTCTTGTCTCCCCCCTCTAATCCCTTGGATTTCCTTGGGCTAACTTTTGCTTTTCAAGGGGAACTCCGCACTCTACTCTACCTTTTTCAGAGCATACAACAGGGCCAGCTAGGAAAGGGGACAAGATGAGCACCCAACCCCCTCCTGAATCATACAAGGCCACATGCACTCAACATAGTTGGCTGCCTTTGGGACATGTTGGGCTCAGCCCAATACCAACCACAAAGCACCTTGTACTCACTTGTTTAAAGGGGCTTTCCACATTCTGTAAAGCCCCCTGTCTGCAGCTCCCCACAACTCCAGCCTAGGGTTGTGTGGAAGAGGACCTTGAATATGGGAACAAGGTGGTTGACTTTTGGGGTGCCCGAGCCCCTCCTGTGCCCAAGCATCCTCCCTAGCTGTGTGTTTGGCTAGGGATTTGTTAGTATGTGGGAGGGGCACAATCTTTTTTTAAGTTTGGGGTGGTATTTTTCACGTGGGGGTTCTAATTTTAAACCTTAACAGACCCAATTGGCCTTGTATTTTTTGAGGGGCAGGCCTTTTTTTGGGGTTAAAATCTTGCAGCTGCAATGTAGATTTATAAGTTTTCTCTAAAGCCATACATCTTTGAAGCAGCATTTTGTATACATGCTACAGATGCACCACTTTACAGGCAGAGTAACTCCCCCTCCCCCGCAAGTCACTAACCTTTAAGCAATTTTGCATTTTTAAAGGCATTTCTCCTTGTTTGTTTTTGGGGTTGTCCACATTGGTGACATTGATATATGTCCCTCAGGGTGGGACCTGGGCCCCCGTACCCATTTTAAGGCCAACAACTAGAATATAAGTCAGCCAAGTGGGGACAAGCAAAATCAGTTCCCATAGACTGCAATGGTATTTGTTGTATAACTTTTGCCCATGTTAGGCTCTTTGTTTGCCTTCTGGACCGTGGGGTGTTTGTCCCATCTGTAACTTTGTAGCATGCTGGATGATGTGCTTAATTTTGGACAGGGGTGGCTTATTTTGTGCTAGCTACATTTGGGCTGGTCTGGGCATGCTCAGGGACTTTGGTTTTTTGGTGTGGCTTCTGGTGTGTGAAATGCATTTGGGTTGGTCTGGGCATGCTCAGGGACTTTGGTTTTTTTTTTGTGCTTTTTGTGTGTGAACAGCACTTGGATTTTTCTGGGCATGCTCAGAGAGTGTGTTTTTTGGGTTAGTAATTAGACATGTGAACAACAAAAGAATTTGTTTTGTTTCGTTTCGTTTCTTTACGTTTCTGTTGATTCGTAACGATTCATAATTTCATAAGACGCGAGGTTTCATATTCGGACTCGTTCGTATTTTCATAACAGTTATATTTTCTTTGATACGAAATGATTCGGAATTCCGTTAGTCTAATCTTCTTTGATTTGAAATTTGTAATTTTGTTAAATAGTGATTTTCGTTTATTGGGTACACTACTCGTAATTTAGTAATTGTTACTTTTGTGACATTGCCTTTTTCGTAGATTCGTACTTTCGTAGGAAATAAAGAATAATAAACCTATGCTTGCTTTTCTGATAAGTCCTGTACTTACTCCAGTCCACTCCCTCAGTCACGAGACCTGACTCAGTCTCCTCCTCAACTGAATCTAAAAAGATTCAGGAATGCAGTGTGACTCAGACACAAAAGGGATAAGCTGATTGGCTAAAGATATTAAGTAAGATACATCACACACTAATACACTGCCCATTTGAAAGAACAATTTGAGAACACGAAATTACGAACATATGAAATTACGAACATACATATTAAGATACACTAACACTGTCCATTCAAAAGAACGATTCGAGAACACAAACAAACAAAATTACGAACAGACGAAGAAACGAAGTTACGAATACACGAATGAAAATACGAATATACGAAATTATGAACAGACAAATGATTGAAAAATATGAAATTTAAATTATTCGTTATAGATGTCATT
The DNA here is from genome assembly GCF_042186555.1 of Aquarana catesbeiana. Taxonomy (NCBI): domain Eukaryota; kingdom Metazoa; phylum Chordata; class Amphibia; order Anura; family Ranidae; genus Aquarana; species Aquarana catesbeiana. Next base: position 613,295,685 of record NC_133327.1, on the reverse strand, counting down.
TTTTTGCTTTTACTGTTTCGAAGTTTTGTATTTTCGTAAGTTTGTCCGTTCGTAAGTTCGTATTTTCGCACGTTCGTTATTTTGCTTATTCGTAATTTTGTAATTTTCGTATTTTGGTTCTTTCAGCTATTCGGGTGTTCGAATTGATCTGAATGTACGAATACTAACAAATTTGTACGAAAATCTATTTGTTACGAACCGAATCCCACATGTCTATTAGTAATTTAGGACATCCTTAACAGGTGTGCCCACTTTGAAGTAATGTATCGAGACTAGGCGAGCTTGCATTTTTTGTGTTTCATGGACTGTGTATGTGTTTTCAATTGCCTCATTAGCACACAAACCTATGTTATATAAAGCTTGCAGATAGCATTCTTTACCTTGCCCTGAAAAGAGGCCAGATTGCTTGATGGTGTGAGTGGCAAGAGAGTACATTTGGGTGTCCTTCTGGAGTTGGTAACACATGTATTTTCAGTTTGTATTTTGTTTGTTATGTGTTTGCAAAACAGATGTGTTTTCGAGCAAGTATTTTTTACTTTTGTTTGTATTTTTTTTTTTTAGGGGGATATTTTTCCTTGAAATATTTTTGATGTTGTCAATGTGTGTCATTTGTAGGTTGTTAGTTTCACTTTGATTTAATTGTCTGTGCTGCAATATTTTACAAAATCTTCCTCCAAGATGTTGTGACTAATGTTTAAATCCTTAAGAGACTGTCTGTTTGTGGGCACAGTCCTTTTAACTCCTGTTAATTACCTCTGCAAAATGGTCAGACCTCAAAACCATATTATGTTATGCACCGTACACACACGGTCGGATTTTCCGTCGGAAAATGTTTGATGCTTTGTTGGAAATTCCGACCGTGTGTAGGGTCCATCGGACATTTTCCACCGGAATTTCCCACACACAAAATTTGAGATCTAGATTTCAAATTTTCTGACAACAAAATCCGTTCTTGTAAATTCTCATTGTGTGCACACAATTCCGACGCACAAAGTTCCGCGCATGCTCAGCATCAAGTACGAGACAGAAGCGATCGGTCTGGTAAAACTAGCGTTCATAATGGAGATAGCACATTCGTCATGCTGCAATTTTTTTAATCTTTTAATGCGGCGCATTCTGTTCTTCTTTAGAATGCTAGAATAATGAAGTTGTTTTGCTGCTGATATTCACACAGAGTTATGAAAAAATGATTTCTTTATTATTTCTCGTGATCTCCTGAATATTTTATTTTTTGGTTTTCGTCAGATCTCCATAATAATGAATTTAATTTTGGTTTATAGTGTTTTGTTTTGTATTTTTATCAAGATCTCCTTGTTTTTTTTTCTAGTGTTCTCCATAATACGGTTTTTCGTTTTGTGTGTCAAGTTACCACAACACAATTATTATCTTGTATTTTTTTAACCTCAAGGAGGTTGGTTTGTGTCTGTCCTTTTTGAAGTAAAACACATAGGCAAGTATTTGTGAATACAAAATAGCCATTTATTATGGGTCATAATAAAATAAAGAGGAAGGCAACTCTGAAGAAACTGGTGAAATTGGCGAAGCCTTTGTAACCCAGGGCACACATCAGCTATTTTATCCCCCAAATTGGTAGCCTGAGGAGTCCATATAATAGTGAGCACAATCTGGTCCCTGACTACAAGAGATCAGGAACAGCAGCAGATAACATATATGTCCCCAGGCTGTGGTCATACAACAGCCTGTGTCTTTTGTCAGACAAGACTGAACCCAGGCCTTCACTTTCTTGTCTTACTTCCACTCTTCCTTCCCCACTTGCTTCCAGGCTGTGGCTGTGGTGTTGGAGGTGTGGCAGGAGGTGGAGGAGGAGGATGGTCCAACTCACACAGGTGTATTTTGGTTGAGATTTGGCCCCTCAACCCCTTATTTAGTGTCGTATACATAATTTCCTCACACAAGAGGCGTTGGCCCTCCTCCATTTCCTGCATTTTGCTGGCAGTCATGCAGGCAAAGGCCTCTTGAAGAGTGGGGGTGGCTCCGAGGGCCACCTTAGCCTCCCAAATCAGCCCAAGCACTGTCTCCTGCACATTACTCCCCTTCCTGGGCCTTTTGGTTGGAAGGCGGAGGGGAGGGACCTGGGATTCTGTCAGGCTACTACTGGACCCAGCCACCTCCTGGCTGCCACTTACCCCCGCCACCTCCTGGCTGCCACAATCCACAGTCTCCTCCTGGCTGCCACATTCCACGCCCTCCTCCTGGCTGAGTTCTTTCCTGTGTATGAAAAAATAACATAGTTTTAGTATTTGGTTCATCAATCACACACAAATTTCAGCTCATGATTGTTGCAAATTGAATGTTACCAAATAGAAAAGATTATCATTCTGACCCCTGCATTTTTGCTTCTTGTCCCAAACATTTTTGGCCACTACTGTCTATTGATATGTAAAACACTTTATTAAATCAGCAATTAGTGATCAATAATAACATCTAGTTAACATCATTAATTTTACGACCAGAAATATGTTGAACAATGCTAAACCTGACTCAAGCCGGGCTCCTCCACTTCTTCTTCCTGGCTGGAAGGCCCAGGTTGGACGTCGGAAGCCTCAGCTGGGGAGGAAGGAAGCGTGGAAGGAAGAGTGGAAGGAAGGGTTGAGAGGGATTGCCTCACTTCAGTCTGGTCTGACAGAAAACGCAGTCTGTCATAGTACCACAGCCTGGGGACATAAATGGCATTTGCTGCTGCTCCTGATCTAATGGATTCCTGGACCTTATTACGCTCCCTATTATAAATGCTCCTCAGGCCACCAATTTTGGCTTTTAAATAGGTGATGTTTGCCGTGGGGACCACCGGCTTCACCAACTCCACATAACATAATGTGGATGTTTCACCTGCCACAGACAGGGCAGCTCCCTGTACTTGTCTAGGAATATGGGGAGGAAGTTGTGGTCATTGAAGCCATTCATTTTCTCTGTAAGACACAACACAAGACTAACCCTAATGTCAGGCTAAACTCTCCTAATCTTGTCCCAATATAGGCCTCAATCTATAAGCAGTATCGACCACTGATACTCCAAGTTCAAATTGAACCTTCGTTCTAACAATCGGCGCTTCCGATACTCCTTCGTCCGCTCACAGATCGCACGTACGATGCACGTGTGTTACGCTTTATATACACTGCGCATGCATGAAACTCCACCCGCCCCTGACCTTCTTTCTAGTCTATTCCCCGCCCCTTTTCTTTCTGTGCAGTGGAGAGAGCATATGGAGGAGAAAAAGCAAGTACATGCAGACAGCAGCAATGACGAAAGCCCGGAGCCACGAATGTCCCGATCCCGGAGGAGATTTAAGGCCTCAAATATGTCCTTTGTAGAGATGGTGGAGATGGTGGACATCTTGAAGAGGGCCGACTATGATGGGAAGCATGGACCTAACCCAAACCCAAATGTGAGAAAGGCCAAGATCATGACTAAAGTTGTGAAGAGTCTGCGCTGGAATTTTGGGGTACGGCGATCCAAGGATCAACTGAGGAAATGCCGGTCAGACCTGAAATTGAGGAATCAGTACAGAAGGATCAAGAGAGTTCTTCAAAAAAGTAAGTTGTTGTCGTGTGTTCCTATTATTCTTATTACTTACATGTTGCTCCATGTGCTTTTCTTTACTGTTGTACAGTTTAAAATGGCAACTTTCAGGTTCGTGGGCACAGTAATCGTTTGTAGTAAACATCGTTGGTTCGCCCACTAATAAAATGTTTTTGGCAGATGCAGGTTAACTACATTTGTTCAGGCCTATTTGTATTAAAATAAGTTTAGTACATTGTTGTCTAGATGGGTTTGTAACTAGAACGAAATGTAAACTTTATTCAGTGTAAGGAGACACTCAGCAGCTGTTTACACATCTGGACGCAAGAGCACTAGTGTGGGACACCAGAACAAACTTTTTAAGGTGTCCTACACAGGTGCTACAGTGGATACTAGGGGTGTCTCCATGTGTGAAAATTGTACAAAAAAGGTAAGTATTCCAGCTTTAGAAAGGGATAAAAAAAAATGTCTTCAGCTTGGAACTCTGGCCAAAAAGACAATTGTACTTCCAAGCAATGTTTCATATTCCTATTTCTTGACTCAAATATCTGTGTGCTAAGTATACCTTTTTTGAATTTACATAGGGGAGAAAAAACTCGGCACATCTGAGGACACCAGGGCCCCACAACCTTCTAAAGAAGGGGAAATACCACCAAAACAACCAGAGAATGTGGAGGAAAGAGAGGTTTTTGAAGTTAGTGAAACTGAGATCACAACAGGTGAGTGTCTGAGACCACAGCTTCAGGTAATAGATGTATGCCTGCATATTTGTAATGCATGGGGGTTGATTTAATAAAGGCAAATCCACTTTGAACTGCAAGTGCACTTGGAATTGCAGTCACTGTAGATCTGAGGGGAAGATCTGAAATGAGGGTAAGCTCTGCTGATTTTATCATCCAATCATGTGCAAGCAAAAATGCTGTTTTTTATTTTCCTTGCATGTCCCCCTCACAAATTTTTTAAGTATCTTGAAAGCCAAATTTTGAAGATGCACACAGCATGTCAACATGTGCTATCTGCCATCACGGGATATCAATATACACGTTTGGTGGGTGCAACCCCTTCACCGCAACTAAAGTAGCTAAGAGGAAGGGGTTGCACCCCCAAAACACGTCCATTGATCCCCCATGATGGGAGCTAGCACATGTTGACATTAGGCATGGGATCAGGAGGGAAATCCCCATTTTGACTCTTAATTTGTGTGCATCTTCAAAATTTGGCTTTCACAGGGGTGACATCACCCCATCTGATGAAGGCAAGATCAACACAGTTTTCACAGCGCAAAAGCTTCATCTGTGACGAAGACAAACGGGAGTCCCGCCACATTGTCTTCCGGAGGTGGCAAGCCCAAGCTGCTATTATGGAGCCGTCTGTAAAACTCCATCTGGGTGATGACTCCGCCATCTGACATCCGGACATTTTTCCCCACGTCCACATACAGAAATTCATAAGTCTCCAACGTTACCGACAACAACACTATACTATTAAACCCCTTGTAATTATAATAGTATGACCCTGAGTTGGGGGGGTATAATGTGGACCTGTTTCCCATCTATTGCCCCTTCGCAGTTGGGAAAGTCCCACTGCTGGGCAAACTGGGATGCCACAATCTGCCATTCCTGAGGCATTAAAGGAAACTGTGGAGTCAAACAAGAAAAAAAAAAAAAATTAGTAATTTTGCACATAAACATTGCAAGCAGATTAAACACAAACATTCTTGGCCAACATCAGTATAACATTTATTTGAAGGAGTATTTAAAGACAAATATATAAAGTACACTTATCAGATTCCTCACCTTCTCTGATGGCCCATTGTAAAAATTATAGGGGGGAGATTTTTTGGACAGGTAACCCTCTCCACTTCCATGAGAGCTGAATGCATAAATAATGTGTTTAAATTTGGCCAGCCCCTCCCTACTTACACTATTGGCAGCCCACTGGACAGGTAAGAAGTGAAATAATAAAAAAATATGAATACACACTGTACAAATTGAAGCACATTTTTACATTCTGCAATTATCTATCAAGATAATAAGAGAACAAAACTTTAAACAGTACCATTTGAAAGTATTCAGGCAGGCCCTTGGACTACATGCTTTGGTGAATTCATTCATAAATATGACCACAAAAGAGGTAGGTATAGTGTGTATGGGTTGGGCAAAGTCAGCAGAAAGAAGATTGGTATCGGTTGACTTAGCGTTTGGGGGAGGGAGGGTTCCAAATGAGTTTGGAATCCCCAAAAAAGGCACTCTGCATGAATTTAAGGACACAAATAACATTTGGACACATTTTAGGGGGTGTTTAGGGTAAAGCACTACAAAGGAGCTGACAAAATACATTTTTAGGTGACTAGGCTAGGTGTGTATGGGCCCAGGATAGCATGCTGGGGAGGTTAGTGAAGGCAAATATGCATGAAGGACAAAAAAGGAAGTTTAAAAAATTCCAGCATGCATGAGGACAAAGGGGACATTCACAGCATATTACAATCATGGTAATTAGGGAATGGTGAAATAAATACAATACATTAGCAAACATTAAATACATAGAATGTGATGTTAAAGGAGAATTCTTACCTTAATATAGTCCTTCTGCAGGACCTGAATGATGGCAGAACAGGTCTCTGGAATAATGATCCCCAGAGCCGGGGGGAGATGCCTGTGGAAAACTTGGTGTCCTGCATACTTCTCCCTGTCGCCAAGTACTGCAACGTGGCGACTAACCTCTGTTCGGGAGTGATGGCTTGCCACATGCAGGTGTCCTGCTTGAGAATATAAGGGGACAGCAAAGCCAACAGACGGTGAAAAATGGAGTTCGTCATCCGGGGATAATTCCTGAAATCATCAGGATTATTCGCCTGGATCTCCCTCAACAAAGGCATGTGCGAGAATTGGTCACGCTGGAGCAACCAACACTTGGTCCATGAACTCCTCCCTGCCCTGTTCATGGACTGGGCTTGGGTCAAAGTACTAAGAACCCCAACAACAAGCACCCTGCACAGCACAAACTCTACAATGAGTACGTACCCGCAACATGGCTTCTAAACGGTCGGCTGGTCAGAACGAACTAATAGAACACACTGAAAAACAGAAAGGCCTGAGAAGAGCGAGCTAAAAATCAGAAAAGAGAGGACAAGAACGCACTGCAAAATCAAATATGTACTATAAAATATGCACTGAAAAACAAATGCGGACTGACTACACGCACTGAAAACCAGATACGGACCCACAAGGACAAACTGAAGAGCAGTAACGATCTGAAAAGCACGAGGCTGAAAAGCGCGAATCGTCTCTCACCAAACTTCTACTAACACAAAATTAGCAGAAGGAACCCAAAGGGTGGTGCAATGGCTATTGAACTTCCTCTTTATAGTGCCGTCGTATGCGTTGTACGTCACCACGTTCTGGACGTTCGGAATTTCCGACAAGATTTGTATGACCGCGTGTATGCAAGTTTGAGCCAACATCTGTCGGAAAAAATCCATGGATTTTGTTGTTGGAATGTCCGATCGTGTGTACGTGGCATTCGTGTCTCAAATTAACATACGTGTGTTTTTTGCTTTCCTTGCTCTTTTCCAAGTCCTGTTTTGTTGACCAATAAAATTTGTAGCAAATTTTTATGTTTTATGTGTTTTGTTAATAATTTTTTTTGCAGATGCATGCTCAATCCAAGTAATGCATTTTACACTCCCCCTAAACAATTTTCATGGAACACATTTCCCAGCTGCAGGTTAACTAGACTGATTGGCATGGCAAAAAAAAAGGTGATTTGTCTAAAAGCTACTTTCCTGGTGCCTTCATGGTAGCATATGCATGGATTGTGCATATGCTGCCATGGATAGGCACCAGGAAAGGAAAATTCTGGAGAGGTAAGTATTCAATTTTCCATTTTAGCGCAGTGGTTCTCAGCCTCAGTCCTCAAGTACCACCGACAGGACATGTTTTGGGAATTTATCTTAGCTAAAATAACTGTCCGAAATACCAAGCCATTGACTCTAATTTAAAGCACCTGTGCAAGATAAAGGAAAACCTGTAAACATGGACTGTTGGGGGTACTTGAGGACAGGGTTGAAAACCACTGATTTAGAGCACTGAGCTAAAATCAAGCTCAAAACAATCCTATTCTAATTTGGGCATTTGAGGAAAACCAAGTGAGTGTTAGAACCCCTGCTTGTCTTTTTACGTTGGCCTTTTCTGAAAATTGGCTTCACTTCCTGTCACATAACCAAACAGGAAGTGAGTGTAAAACCATACCAATGCCTTTCCTTGGGGACACACAGGTCAATCTAGCTAGTGTCCCCATTAGGCAAATTGCACTCTAGCACTTTGCTGTGTACTCCCCAAATTATTAGGTATTTTGGGATTTATTAAAGGCAAATCACTCTGCACTACAAGTGTACTCGCTGTAAATCTGAGGGGAAGCACTGCTGATTTTATCATCCAATCCTGTAGAAGCAAAAATGCTGTTTTTTATTTTTCTTGCATGTCCCCCTCGGATCTCCAGCGACTGCACTTCCAAGGGCACTTGTAGTGGAAAGTGGATTTGCCTTTAGTAAATAAACCCCAAAGTTCAAGATACATAATAATTTGGGGTGTACACCGCAAAGTGTTAGAGTGCAATTTACCTAATGGGGACACTATTTAGATTGACCTGTGTGTCCCCAAGGAAAGACATTGGCAGGGTTTTACCCTCACTTCCTGTTTGGCTATGTGACATGAAGTGAATAAATTTGAAGGAGAAACTGTCAGGGGTGCAGACATCCCCAAAAACTAACAAGACTTCAAATCCCTCTCCACTCTATCCCTAAGCAAAAATCAGAAATGATTTAATTTAGTTTAACTTTGCAAAGACACATTCCTAAGTTCAACTGTGATGCATGTCACTGACCCATTTAGACCTTGTTTAATAGAAAACACCAGTTGCCTTTCACTAGAAACATTTGTTAGTCCAAGAAATCTGCATCTGCTTTCCTATTGTTCACTAATAAAGTTATGGGCCTGCACCTAAATGCATGTCCCCGCGGCGCATATCTGGTTCCCGGAAGCGGTGGCCAGCACACAGGAATGACATCATGCCCCTCCAGGAAGTTGCTTGTACTGCTGCTAATTTCTTCCTACCACCATGCCCTGCTCACTGTTCTCTGAGGAAGAGATAATCCTTATTTGCAAATTAAGAAAAAGTTTTATTTATTTTTACATGGGGTAATGTTTGTGTCCGTCATGTGTGTATGTCTAAATAATTTGGCCTCAAAACGCACACCTACTACCTGTGTACAGGTTCACTTCCGGGTCAATGTATATTGCTTCCTGCTTCAGTGTGTGTGGATATAGATATGGATATAGTTATAGATATATATATATATATATATATATATATATATCGATATATACAGTAGATATATCTAAAGATGTAGTTTCTTGTGTCCACCAGCAGAGAGAAGTTGGAAAGATGCCACACTCCCAATTCTGGAGTCATAAAAATGGTCTAGCACAGGGGTCTTCAAACTACGGCCCTCCAGTTGTTCAGGAACTACAATTCCCATCATGCCTAGTCATGTCTGTAAATGTCAGAGTTTTACAATGCCTCAAAGGAAGTGTAGTTCCGCTAAGTTTGTAGTTCCGTAGTTTGAAAATCCCTGATCACTCTAGCATGTCTTAAATAAAGGTGTTTTTTCATGTGCCTTGTATAATGCCCAAAAAATATAGTTTGGAAAATACAAGTAGTCATGACACATCTACATTCAAAATTTGGCACTTAAGATTGCCATGCACTATGCAATCTGATTGGCCAATCTTTGTACAACTCGATATTTCAACAAAATAGCTAATAGGAAGACGCAATTGAACAATGAATTTAAATTATAAGCAATCAGTCCTTTGCACTAAATCAAATCTATTTAAGATCTAACTGATTGCAGTGTATGGTCACCTTTAAAGATCAATATCTCTAAAAAATAAATTTATTGGGTTTAGAAACACTTCTCTGTTCTTTGTAATGTATTGAAAGATTTGGGTAAAAAAATAAAAAAACATATTTCAAAGATATATTAGAAGTAATAGGAATGAGATTAGCATCAAAAGGGTCAATTAACTAAGAACACCTACTAATTGCCTAACTAGACACACCCAATTACATTAAATTAACCAATTGTATTGGGCGTGCGCTATTATCAACGAGAAAACCGCAGTTACCCTTGCGCCAGTTGCAGTTTATATATGCGGGCATTTATTATCGCTATTTGAGCACTTTCGATTAACTGCTTGCCGTCCAGCGCATGACGATATACGTCGGCACAATGGCATGGCTGCGCAAATGGGCATACCTGTATGTCCCCTTTAAATCGTGGGCTAGTGGCCACGCGTGCGCCTGCCGCACACAGCGTGAGCGTGCCCACGGGTCCAGTGGACTCGATGTCCACCGGTGGCATGTGATCGTGACACTGAGAGGCAGAACGGGGAGATGCCTATGTAAACAAGGCATTTCCCTGTTCTGCCTAGCAACATAACAGGGATCTACTGCTCCCTGTCATCAGGAGCAGTGATCTCTGTCATGTTCTAGTGAGCCCATTCCCCCTACAGTTAGAACACACTGAGGGAACACAGTTAACCCCTTTCATCGCCCCCTAGTGTTTAACCCCTTCCCTGCCAGTGTCATTTACACAGTCATCAGTGCGTTTTTATAGCACTGATCGCTGTATAAATGTCACTGGTCCCAAAATAGTGTCAAAAGTGTCCGACGTGTCCGCCGCAATGTCTCAGTCATGATAAAAATCGCAGATCATCACCATTAATAATAAAAAAAAGAACAATAAAAATGCCATAAATCTATCCCCTATTTTGTAGACGCTATAACTTTTGTGCAAACCAATTAATATACGCTTATTGCGTTTTTTTTCACCAAAAATATGTAGAAGAATACATATCGGCCTAAACTGAGAAAAAAATTAGTTTTTTTTATATATTTTTTGGGGGTATTTATTATAGCAAAAAGTAAAAAATATTGCTTTTTTTCAAATTTGTCTGTTTTTTTGTTTATAGCGCAAACAATAAAAAATGCAGAGGTGATCAAATACCACCAAAAGAAAGCTCTATTTGAGAAAAAGGACATCAATCTTGTTTGGGTGAAAATTTGCACGACCGCGCAATTATCAGTTAAAGCGGCGCAGTGCAAAAAATGCTCTGGTCAGGAAGGGAGTAAATCCTTCCGGGGGTGAAGTGGTTAATGGCGTTTCCGAAGCACCAATTAATATATTAAAAAAAAAAAAAAGAAAAAACTTTCCAGCATCAGTAGAATATAGTGTTTATTGATCACCACATCCCGGTTTAAGAGTAAAAGAAGAAAGAACCCCCTTGGGAAATGGAACTTTGAAAGTGACCAATACACCAAATAATGTCAAAGAAAAATATAATTTATTGTATAAATCTAAACATGATAAAAATTGGCACAGTGGACATAGAGTATGAAGTACACAATTGATACTTATACAGACGTTGATTACATCTCTGAAGACCCAACGTTTCTGGCTAAATGCCTTTCTTCAAGGGTTATTAACAAACAGAGAGCAAATGTCTATAAAGAAACATATATATCATTAAAAGAACAGTAAACACAGGTTGAAACAGACAACTGCAGGCAAATATTGATAGGAATGTCACATACATACCAATAATATCAATTATTTGTGTAAAGAATAAAAGAGGAGAGACCTAGAGGGGCCCCATCCAAGAAGAACAGATAGACTGGACAGATGGGTCTTGAACTCTAGATCCCTCACAGGCAGGGGCCATATCTCAGCAAAGGTCCAAATAATGATTACATGTATGACATCAGAGCTAGTACAATCTAGGTAAACAGAAATAGCACAGTAATGGTCCACATGTCTTCCTAATTATACCAAATGGGTGTGTATTAGTATGTGCATAAAATTATAAAGTATACACACCTATACAGTAAATACTCATCACATATCCACGGGCATCCCTAAGGAATGAGTCCCACAAAATAGCAGGAATAGTTCCAATACGTCCCTCCGCTCAGGAGGAATGCCTGTGCTGCACCAGAAAGGGAAAATAGGGAGAGGAGTGCTGTTAGATTGTAAATCACCAAAAATGGATCAGAAAGCCGAGGGAGTCATGATGAGTAACACCATCTTACCTCCTGTGAATCAATCATGTACACATCCAATGTCCTATCCGTCACAGCCTTGTCAGTGACCGGCCGCAGCGGAAGCTTTATACACACTGGGGCGCCCGTGCGTGTGCGTAGTCCCGTGTGTATCACGGATGCACGGACCAAAAGGTCACAGCGCATGCGTGTTTGTGATCAGGAAGGACCAACTGTCCTCAGAGCGCACACCGCCGCCCCAGGGAAAGACATGACGGCGCCCTGCGCTCCAGTGACACCGATGTATAACACACAGCCTACTGGCAAAGAGCAAAACCAACACAATGGCCTGACCTCGCCAATGCCTTGTAACCATAAGGGGGAGCCCATGCTGAAACAACGCGGTGACCCCCCCCCCCCCGTGCGCCGGGTGAAACATCACCAGCCAGGAAGGGACTGCATAAATAAGAGCTACCCATATAAGATTGCACATGGGAAAGAAAGGGACAGAGACACCAAAACAGCATGGGACATCAATACAGAGAATAATTCTGCAATAGTTCACAGATAGGACGATAGTAGCATAAACATAATAACATAACCATAGTGGACTGGAAAGTGCATCTAATCAATTACTAATGAAAAAGGTTAAAAAAAAAAAAAAAGGAAAAGAAAAGGAAAAAGAAAAAGCAGGAGTCAAGATCCCAGAAGGTGACCAAACCACCATCAAATCCAGAAAACCACTTAATCTTCCCATCCCCCTAATGAGAAACCAAAAAAGAGCGGTAACTCACCATGTCATTTAAGCCTGGGGGCGAGGTGGCATCTAAGTATACTATCCAGCGTGTCTCATGCTGGAGCAGTACTCAGTTCCAATCTCCACCTCTGTTGTTGGCGTGCACTAGATCAAGAATGAGGAAATTGATCTGTGGAAATTTACCCCCATGATTGTCCCTAACGTGCCTACCTAGCGGGAGATCAGGATTGGACTTCTGTATGCCTAGAATGTGCCTATACGCCCTTTTATGAAATTCCTGTTTGGTCTTTCCTATATAAAAGGATCCGCACTGACAGGATAGCATATAGTCCACTTCAATTGTTTTACAGTTGGCGTAGTGGGTAGGTTTGAATATTTTACCATTGAGAAGTCTAATATTGCTACCTGTGTGCATGTATTGACTATATCTACAGCCGCCACACTTGAAGGTGCCAGGACGCTTGCAGGGATCTTTGTGGAAATTGCCTGTAAATTCGCTCTGTACAAGAGTGTCTTTGAGAGACCTAGTTCTATGGTAGATTATAGATGGATTTTGTGAGATGAATGGGCTTAAAGAGGGATCAATAAGTAATAAATGCCAATATTTTGATATAATTGCTTTCTTTGCATAAATTGCCTGTAAATTCGCTCTGTACAAGAGCGTCTTTGAGAGACCTAGTTCTACAGTAGATTATAGATGGATTTTGTGAGCTGAATGGGCTTAAAGAGGGATCAATAAGTAATAAATGCCAATATTTTGATATAATTGCTTTAATTCTGCTATGCAATTTATTATATCATGTGTTAATCCTCAGTTTATGAGATTGGCTATTATATACTATATTGGGGGTCTCCTTCTTAAAGAGCAGATCCTGCCTCGATCTTTTATTGCCTTTTTTAGGCATTTATGAGAATAGCCTCGAAGCAATAGTCTCTCCTTGAGTTATTTTGGCCTCTAATTGAAATATATTCTCATCCGAACAATTGCGTCGTATCCTCAGTAGGGATGAGCTTCGAGTTCGAGTCGAACTCATGTTCGACTCGAACATCGGCTGTTCGCCAGTTCGCCGAACAGCAAACAATTTGGGGTGTTCGCGGCAAATTCGAAAACCACGGAACACCCTTTAAGAGTCTATGGGAGAAATCAAAAGTGCTAATTTTAAAGGCTTATATGCATGGTATTGTCATAAAAAGTGTTTGGGGACCTGGGTCCTGCCCCAGGGGACATGGATCAATGCAAAAAAAAGTTTTAAAAACGTCCGTTTTTTTCGGGAGCAGTGATTTTAATAATGCTTAAAGTGAAACAATAAAAGTGTAATATTCCTTTAAATTTCGTACATGGGGGGTGTCTATAGTATGCCTGTAAAGGGGCGCATGTTTCCCGTGTTTAGAACAGTCTGACAGTAAAATGACATTTCAAAGGAAAAAAAGTCATTTAAAACTACTCGCGGCTATTAATGAATTGCCGGTCCGACAATACACATAAAAGTTCATTGATAAAAACGGCATGGGAATTCCCCACAGGGGAACCCCGAACCAAAATTATAACAAAAAATGTCGTGGGGGTCCTCCTAAATTCCATACCAGGCCCTTCAGGTCTGGTATGGTTATTAAGGGGAACCCCTACCAAAACTAAAAAAAAAATGGCCTGGGGTCCCCCTCAAAATCTATACCCGACCCTTCAGGTCGGGTATGGATTTTAGGGGAACCCCGCGCCAAAATGAAAAAAAAATGGTGTGGGAGTCCCCCAAAAAATCCTTACCAGACCCTTATCCGAGCACGCAACCTGGCAGGCTGCAGGAAAAGAGGGGGGATGAGAGAGTGCCCCCCCTCCTGAACCGTACCAGGCCACATGCCCTCAACATTGGGATGGTACTTGGGTGTAGTCCCCCAAAACACCTTGTCCCCATGTTGATGGGGACAAGGGCCTCATCCCCACAACCCTTGCCAGGTGGTTGTGGGAGTCTGCGGGCGGGGGCTTATCGGAATCTGGAAGCCCCCTTTAACAAGGGGACCCCCAGATTCCGGCCCTTCCCCCTGTGTGAAATGGTAAGGGGGTACAAAAGTACCCCTACCATTTCACTAAAAAACTGTCAAAAATGTTAAAAATGACAAGAGACAGTTTTTGACAATTTCTTTAGTTAAATGCTTCTACTTTCTTCTATCTTCTTTCTTCTATCTTCTATCTTCTATCTTCCTTCGGTTTCTTCCTCCATCTTCTTCTTCTTCTGGTTCTTCTGTTTCTTCTGGTTCTTCCTCCGGTGTTCTTGTCTGGCATCTTCCTCCGTGGCGTCTTCTTCCCTTCTTCTCCTCGGCCCGCTCCGCATCCATGATGGCATGGAGGAAGGCTCCTGCTGTGTAACGCTTCTCCTCTTCTGACAGTTCTTCAATAAGGGGGGCTGGGCCACCCGGTGACCCCGCCCCCTCTGACGCACAGGGACTTGACGGGGACTTCCCTGTGGCATACCCCGTGACGTCCGAAGGGGGCGGGCCTTTACAGGCATACTATAGACACCCCCCAGGTACGAAATTTAAAGGAATATTACACTTTTATTGTTTCACTTTAAGCATTATTAAAATCACTGCTCCTGAAAAAACGGCCATTTTTAAAACTTTTTTTTGCATTGATCCATGTCCCCTGGGGCAGGACCCAGGTCCCCAAACACTTTTTAATAACTTTAATAAGTTTAATAACTTGCATATAAGCCTTTAAAATTAGCACTTTTGATTATTCATGTTCGTGTCCCATAGACTTTAACGGTGTTCGCGCGTTCGAACAAATCTTTTGCCTGTTCGCAAGTTCTGGTGCAAACCGAACAGGGGGGTGTTCGGCTCATCCCTAATCCTCAGATATTGGGATAGACTTAATTAGGGGCTGTGGAGCACTACTGGCATGAAGTATTGTGGTACCTGCTGTGTCTTTCCGGTATAATGAACTGGCTAGTGTGCCATCTTTCTGTTTTGATATATTAACATCCAGAAAGTTTCTCTAATCTATATGACATAGTGAAATTTAAATTGCATATATTCCTATTCATAGCTGCACTACATTGATGTAATAACTCAAGCGATCCCCTCCAGATGATTAAAATGTCATCTATGAAACGATACCAGCTTAGAATGTTTTCTGTCAAATATGACAGATTTTCATCTGCCAAAAAAGATTGCTCCCATTCCCCCAGGTATAGATTGGCATAAGATGGGGCACAATAGGTCCCCATAGCTACACCCTGTACCTGGAGGTAGTGGTAGCCATCCAAGGAAAAGATGTTATGTGTGACTATATATTCCAAAGCGGAAAGTATATATATATTGAAAGGCTGATTGTCCCTATGCGATTGGGATGTAACATGTGCAATTGCTCCAATGCCCAACTGGTGGATGGAGCTATGTAAAGCTTCAACATAAACTGCCACCAGAAGGGCATCGGAAGGCACAATAATCATCTTCAAGTTTTGGAGGAGATGCATAGTATCCCTGTAGGAGGGTAAATTAATCACATAGGGTCTAATTTGTTCATCAATGAACTTGCTTAGAATTTCTGTTGTTCCACCACACCCAGACACTATGGGTCTTCCGGGGGATTCTTCTTGTTCTTATGAATCTTAGGCAGACTATAGAAAGTGGGTACTCTAGGGTGGGGGGTACGTATAAAGTCCCAAGTTTGTTTGTTTATTAAATTATTTAGATATGCATTATCAACTAATAAATAAAATGCTTTGTCACATTTGTCAATTAAGGATCTGGGAATTCATCTATAGCATAGCTAGTTAATTAACGTATGAACTGGTGCAGCGCCTTCTTCTTAGTGAATGACCCTCATAGTTATTAATTCAGTAAACAGTTTAATTCAACAAGCCCTTACCATTGGGAATACCTCTTGGAACGTACTTGTTCTGTTATTGCAGGGTCCATTGCTGAAAGACTTTGGAAGCCTTTGAGAGGGTGTTAAGCTGTAGGAAACAAGTACGGGCTAGGTTTGGCTGGGTGTCGCCACAGGGTGTGCTGGAGAGGGCAAGGTGACAAAGTGCTAACCAGTGAAGGAGTATCCTGAGGGAGTCTCGTGACAGGAATGCTTGTATGCTGGAAAGGAAATGTAACTCGCCCTTTAGTCAGGCAACAAAAGATATTGGAGTAGTCCTGCTTTGTAACAGGGGTATATTTAAAAAAGACACAATCTAGACACATATTTGTGCCCTAATTTACCTTCAAATGCTGACAATTTGCTGTGCACAGAGGGCAAGCTATAAGCCAGGAGACTAGCACAGTGGGCCAATTTGCAGGGTGATGAATGTGTGGCAAATGTGTGCACCAGGATCATGTAGGAGTAAGAAATGCTGTTCCTCCATGATGAAGTTGAATCATTAAAAAAATAATCAACAATTCATCATATTCAAATGACAAAAATTAAAAGACAGCTCAGGGCCACTGACTGTAACCGTCACTTGATGATAAAAATGGGAAATGTTAGAGTCTGGATCTCTTACTGAAATATAATAAATCCACATGTTATAAGCAGGTCCCAATTTGAAAAAACATTCCGGTGGAGAATGACCTTTATACCTAATGACTAACCACAAATTGATTTTTTTGAAGCTAACATGAAGGCAATTATAATAAATGACCGTGGGTTATTAAAAAAAATGGTAAATGTATTTTACAAACAGCTTAAAAAAAATTCAAACTCTATCAGAGTTTATTAGAGTGTTGCTGCTCTTTTATTTTTGAATCACAGGATTCGATGTGTCCTAGACCTGGCTGCATGTATCAAGTGGGAGTGTAGGGAGGGTCTTGTGGAGGTTTAGGACCTGTCTGGGATGTCCCCTAATTGGGAATGTAAAAGGCCTGTGTTCCAGACCTTCATCCCTTAAATCACAGGGCCCTAATCGAGGGTACCAATGAGTACAGCATTTAACCCTGTCCATCTGCAGCCTGCTATAGACTTTGACAGGCTGCCTGCAGTGGGGCTGGATACTGCACCTGTTCCTCACACTCAGACTAAAACACCCATGAGCAACGCAGTACTCCTAGATGGCCCCATGTGCAAGAGCCTTATGCCGCGTACACACGACCGGTTTTGCCGTCGGAATAAACTTCGAAGGTTTCTACGACGTAACTCTGATGGAATTCCATTCAAGCGGTCTTGCCTACACATGGTCAACCCAAAGTCCGACCAAAGTCCGACTGAATTGGTTCCGTCGGAAATATTTAGAACATGTTCTATTTCTAGGTCCATCAGAATTTTCAAAAAAAAAAGTCAGATGAGGCACACGATCGGAATAGACGTTGAAAAGCTTCTGTCTGACTTTTTCTGTCGGACATTCCATTCGTGTGTACGCGGCTTTAGAGTCCTAAAACTTTATACACTGCAGTTAAAGGCTGAAAAGTTTCACCAAATGAAAATATAAGACCAGAAAATTAGACTTTATGTGGAACTTTCTTGGCAGAGTTTGGCCTTGGACAATGAATCTTCTGCATCAATTTTAAGCATGAATAATGCAAATGGAGTCTGGAACACCAGCTGTCCTAATGATATATTAGCAAATAGTGATAGACAACTAACTCTAAAAGTAATAATTTACTCTCCATTTCAAGACAAGGACATTTTATTTTAATGCGAAGCATATGTCATACAAGTGACAAAAGGAAGCTCAAGCACCACAGAAGATGATGGAAATATGCTATTGATATATTTAAGTGCCCACAATTTATTGTTTTGCTTTATATTTCAAGATCATTTTATAAAGAGGCCTCCGATAATTGTACACAAGTCTTTCAGATCTGAAATAGCTAATTAAAAAAAAAAACATGTTAAGCTATTTGATTGTTTTTAATTAACGACCGATTAGCACAAGCTAATCATCTTGTTCTTGCTTGGTAGCTATTTATAATTTTTGGCAGTCTTGATTATTTAAAGGACTTTATCAGCTGAATTAACCCTTGCTAAGCTGAAGAAGGAAAGTGTAGCACATTACAGTTATGTATTCCTTTTCCTTTATTATTATTTTCTTTCATATTTTTATTTTTCTTTCATATTATTATATTATAAATTATTATTATATTAGAAATGATAAGAAACACAGACACCTACATAGTGTAAGAAGAATGTATGATAACAGGTACAAATTCAAAAGGAGTTACTCTCCTCTAATATCGAACATTAAGCAATGATGTAAAGACAAAGAAGATAACCAAGCAACATTAAATTGCAAGTTGTTCAAATATCGGAGTCATGCTTGAGATTGCAATACGCTTCATGTTCAAAAAGAGAGGGCCCTTCAGCTGGAAAACATAGAACTGAAGACAATGTCATTGTCCATGGGACCAATAAGAGGTACCACTCTTGCCTGTGGGCAAAAGGCCAATTCCAAGGCAGAGAGGATCAAGAGTAAGACATAAAAAGATAAAGGAGAGAGAGGAGGGAGATAGAGAAAAAAATGGGAGGAGGGGAGGAGACAATCCCTGTCCTGAAGGCTTGCTGCAGAGTAGGGATGAGCCGAACACCCCCCGGTTCGGTTCGCACCAGAACCCGCGAACGGACCGAAAGTTCGCACGAACGTTAGAACCCCATTGACGTCTATGAGACTCGAACGTTCGAAATCAAAAGTGCTCATTTTAAAGGCTAATTTGCATGGTATTGTCCTAAAAAGGGTTTGGGGACCCGGGTCCTACCCCAGGGGACATGTATCAATGCAAAAAAAACTTTTAAAAACGGCCGTTTTTTCGGGAGCAGTGATTTTAATGATGCTTAAAGTAAAAAAAAAAAGTGAAATATTCCTTTAAATATCGTACCTGGGGGGTGTCTATAGTATGCCTGTAAAGTGACGCGTGTTTCCCATGTTTAGAACAGTCCCTGCACCAAATGTCATTTTTAAAGGAAAAAATCTCATTTAAAACTGCTTGCGGGTTTAATGTCATGTCGGGTCATGGCAATATGGATGAAAATCAGTGAGACAAACGGCATGGGTACCCCCCAGTCCATTACCAGGCCCTTTGGGTCTTGTATGGATATTAAGGGGAACCCCGCACCCAAATTAAAATAAGGAAAGGTGTGGGGCCACCAGGCCCTATATACTCTGAACAGCAGTGCAAACAAGACAGGGACTGTAGGTTTGTTGTTAAGTAGAATCTGTTTGTAATTTTGAACATTTTTAACGTGTTTAGCTCCAGCCAAAAAATCTTTTCTAAGCTTTTTGGAAAACATAGGGAAGGGTTATCACCCCTGTGACATTTGTTTTGCTGTCTTTCCTCCTCTTCAGAAGATTTCACCTCACTTTTTTGTCCCAATGAAAAATGTTTTTTGAAAATTTGGGTTTTTTTGTGGAACAAGGATTGGAAAGCATCAGTGGAAAGGAGAAATTGTTTTCCCATATTAACTCTTACAGGAGAGAATTTCCCTTCCTAGGGGTAGATTTCATCTCACTTCCTGTTGTCTCCTTCCGTTTGCAAGTAGGAGTCATTTGTAAGTTAGATGTTTGAAAGTAGGGTCCTGCCCTATATACTCAGCAGAAATTTGGGCCTTAGGTATTGCTGTGGCCACAACACTGTAAGCCCTCACAGGGCCCTGCTGTGAAATATTAGATCAAGAATTGTAATTACATGCCCCTGTTGAACAGGAGCTGAAAAATTAGGCCTTAGGCACTGGTGCTGGTGCCACAACACTGCAACCCCTCACAGACACTCTAGTTGGAACGCAGGAATGAGCCCTGCTGCAAAGTATTGCTTCAAAAATTGTAATTACACGCCCCTGTTAGACAGGGGCAGAAAAATTGGGCCTTAGGCACTGGTGCTGGTGCCACAACACTGCAACCCCTCACAGACACTCTAGTTGGAACGCAGGAACGAGCCCTGCTGCAAAGTATTGCTTCAAAAATTGTAATTACACGCCCCTGTTAGACAGGGGCAGAAAAATTGGGCCTTAGGCACTGGTGCTGGTGCCACAACACTGCAACCCCTCACAGACACTCTAGTTGGAACGCAGGAACGAGCCCTGCTGCAAAGTATTGCATCAAAAATTGTAATTACACGCCCCTGTTAGACAGGGGCAGAAAAATTGGGCCTTAGGCACTGGTGCTGGTGCCACAACACTGCAACCCCTCACAGACACTCTAGTTGGAATGCAGGAACGAGCCCTGCTGCAAAGTATTACATCAAAAATTGTAATTACACGCCCCTGTTAAACAGGGGCTGAAAAATTGGGCCTTAGGCACTGGTGGTGGCGCCCAGAACCAAAAATGTTCTTACAAGCTATCAGCGTGATGATTGAGGAGGAAGAGGATAATTACTCAGGGATAGTCACTCAGCATCAGCATAGGCAGTCTTTGAAGGGATCTGAGATTTCAAAAAAAATTATTCGGTTACATCAGCATCAGGTGCTTGGTAGCTGGTGGTGATCCAAGACTCATTCATTTTTATGAAGGTCAGCCGATCGACCGAGTCGGTGGACAGACGCACCCTGTGATCGGTTACCACGCCTCCAGCAGCACTGAATGTGCGTTCCGAAAGAACGCTGGATGCAGGACAGGCCAGTAGCTCAATTGCATACTGTGCAAGCTCTGGCCAGTGATCCATCCTCAAGACCCAGTAACCCAGAGGATTTTCGGTGGGAAAGGTGTCCAAGTCTGATCTTGCCCCTAGGTATTCCTGCACCATATAAAACAGACGCTGGCGATGGTTGCTGGAACCGATCATACCTTGGGGCTGCGGACCAAAAAATTGTCTGAACGCATCGGTCAGACGGCCACCTTCTCCACCGCTCCTTCTTTGACTGACCGAAGCCTCAGCAACACGTTGTCCAGAAACAGGAGTTTGTAACCTCCCAGTCTCTGGGAACGCGTTGCACAGACCTTTCTGCAAGGCCTCCCGAAGATGTTTCATCCTCTGCTCCCTCTGCGATGGCAAGATAAGGTCCGCAACCTTACCCTTGTAACGTGGATCAAGGAGGGTTGCCAGCCAGTATTGGTCCTTCTCCTTGATACCACGAATACGAGGATCCTTACGCAGGCTTTGCAGGATCAGGGAGGCCATGCAGCGTAGGTTTGCTGAGGCATTCGGTCCGGAGTCCTCTGGGTCACTAAGAACGACATGGTCCGCAGCCACCTCCTCCCAGCCACGTACAAGTCCATGTGTTTCTTGGGACTGATCCCTTAAAGACTGCTGCTGATGCTGAGTGCCAGGCTCCACCTCCATACTGACACAATCTTCCTCCTCCTCCTCTTCCTCCTCGTCCTCTTCCTGTGTGATCGGCGGGCACGCAGGAACACTGTCTGGATAAAGGGGGCCTTGAGAGCTAAGGAAGTCCTCCTCTTCCTGCCTCTGTTCTGCCTCAAGTGCCCTGTCCATTATTCCACGCAGCGTGTGCTCCAACAGGTGGACAAGGGGGACAGTGTCACTGATGCATGCACTGTCACTGCTCACCATCCTCGTGGCCTCCTCGAATGGTGACAGGACAGTGCATGCATCCCTGATCATGGCCCACTGGCGTGGGGAAAAAAAACCAAGCTCCCCTGACCCTGTCCTGGTGCCATAGTCGCACAGGTACTCATTGATGGCCCTCTGCTGCGTGTGCAGCCGCTGCAGCATGGCCAACGTTGAGTTCCACCTGGTGGGCATGTCACAGATTAGGCGGTTCTTGGGCAGGTTAAACTCCTTTTGGAGGTCCGTCAGCCGAGCACTGGCATTATATGACCGGCGGAAATGCACACAGACTTTCCTGGCCTGCCTCAGGACATCCTGTAAGCCCGGGTACCTGCCCAAGAACCGCTGCACCACCAAGTTAAGGACGTGAGCCAAACAGGGCACATGGGTCATTTGTCCCTGTCGGAGGGCAGAGAGGAGGTTGGTGCCATTGTCGCAAACCACCATTCCTGCCTTAAGTTGGCGTGGCGTCAACCACCTCTGAACCTGCCCCTGCAGAGCTGACAAAACCTCTGCCCCAGTGTGGCTCCTGTCCCCCAAGCACACCAGCTCAAGCACCGCATGGCATCTTTTGGCCTGCGTACTTGCGTAGCCCCTTGAACGCCTACGGAGCACCGCTGGTTCCGAGGAAGAGGCCATAGAGGAAGAAGAAGAGGAGGGGGTGGAGGAGAGAGGTGTGTCACAATCAGCATTTTGGAGGCGTGGTGGCGGAACAACCTCCAACACTACTGCACCTTGTCCTGCATCCTTCCCAGCTGCCAGCAGAGTCACCCAATGCGCCGTGAAACTTAGGTAACGTCCCTGTCCATGCCTGCTGGACCATGAGTCAGCGGTAATATGCACCTTACCGCTGACCGCCCTGTCCAGCGAGGCATGGACATTGCCTTCCACATGCCGGTAGAGAGCCGGAATCGCCTTCCGTGAGAAAAAGTGGCGTTTGGGTACCTGCCACTGAGGAACCGCACATTCCACAAACTCACGGAAGGGGGCAGAGTCTACCAACTGAAAAGGCAGCAGTTGAAGTGCTAGCAATTTTGCCAAGCTAGCATTCAACCGCTGGGCATGTGGATGGCTGGGAGCAAACTTCTTTCGGCGGTGCAGCAGCTGGGGCAGGGAAATTTGCCTGGTACAATCTGACGTCGGTGTACCAAAAGCAGATTGCCCACAAGTACTTGGCTGTGACACACCTAATTCTACACCTTCATTCCTCTCACTGCAGGTCTCAGAGAGGACTGAAGGTCTAGTGGGGTTGGAAATCTCAGCTGATGAGGAGCAAGGAGAGATCCTCTTTGTTCTTTGGTGTGGGTCTTTTAGATACGCTTGCCAACGAACTGCATGGCAGGTCAACATATGTCTGGTCAAGCATGTGGTACCCAAGCGGGAGATGTTTTGGCCACGCGAGATACGCTTGAGACATATGTTGCAAATAGCAGCGGTGCGATCTGATGCACTCGTCTCAAAAAAGGCCCACACCAAAGAACTTTTTGAATAACGCGCAGAGACTGCAGCGCCCTGCACATGTGGAGCTTTGGGGTGTGATGCAGTCAATGTGCTGCCCTTAGGCTGGCCCCTGGAGGGCATCCTGCCTCGTTGGTGATGTGCCGCCGCCTCCTCCTCCTCCTCCTCCTCCTCCTCCTCCTCTCTCCTATCAGGCACCCACGTTGAGTCAGTGACCTCATCATCCCCTCCCTCCTCATCACTGGAGCAAACCTGGCAGTATGCTGCAGCAGGGGGAGCATGACTGCCAGATTGCTGTCCTTCTTGGGCACCCCCTCTGTCCGTGCTCATGTTACTGCCTTCATCGAGCTCAGTATCGTCATCAGAGCCTTCCAAACGCTGGGCATCCTCCTGGAGCATGTACCCAACACTGTGGTCAAACAGTTCGAGGGAATCCTCATGAGGACATGGTGGAGCTAGGGAAGGAGTCACTGATGACATTGAGCTGAGGGAAGAGGCCGCTGCTTTGCCAGACAAAGCACCCTGGGCATGGGTGAGAGAGGATGAGGAGGATGAGGACGGCTTGGTCATCCACTCGACCAAGTCTTCCGCATGTTGCGGCTCAACACGGCCAGCTGCCGAAAAAAAGGCCAAGCGTGTCCCATGGCCACGTGCTGATGAGGATGCACCGTCTCCACGACCAGCACTAGACACAGAGCCTGCTTGCCCTCTCTTATTGGCTTGTGACTGTCTGCCTCTCCTTCTTGGCCTTCCAGACATACTAATGGCCTGTAACTGCACTAAGCTGGGATAGAACACCTGTAATTTTCTTCAAGTAGCTTTATATACTGTAACCAGACAAGCCTGCCTGTCAGTAGGAAGATAACAGGAACGGATCTAGCTGAACACTGTGAGCAGGACGCACTGTACTAAATGTAAATAGTCTAGCTGCCTGACCGTGGTACTAATAGGATCAAATAGAACACCTGTAATTTTCTTCAGGTAGCTTTATATACTGTAACCAGACAAGCCTGCCTGTCAGTAGGAAGATAACAGGAACGGATCTAGCTGTACACTGTGAGCAGGACGCACTGTACTAAATGTAAATAGTCTAGCTGCCTGACCGTGGTACTAATAGGATCAAATAGAACACCTGTAATTTTCTTCAGGTAGCTTTATATACTGTAACCAGACAAGCCTGCCTGTCAGTAGGAAGATAACAGGAACGGATCTAGCTGAACACTGTGAGCAGGACGCACTGTACTAAATGTAAATAGTCTAGCTGCCTGACCGTGGTACTAATAGGATCAAATAGAACACCTGTAATTTTCTTCAGGTAGCTTTATATACTGTAACCAGACAAGCCTGCCTGTCAGTAGGAAGATAACAGGAACGGATCTAGCTGAACACTGTGAGCAGGACGCACTGCACTAAATGTAAATAGCAGGAACGGATCTAGCTGAACACTGTGAGCAGGACGCACTGCACTAAATGTAAATAGCAGGAACGGATCTAGCTGAACACTGTGAGCAGGACGCACTGCACTAAATGTAAATAACAGGAACGGATCTAGCTGAACACTGTGAGCAGGACGCACTGCACTAAATGTAAATAGTCTAGAAGATAACAGGAACGGATCTAGCTGAACACTGTGAGCAGGACGCACTGCACTAAATGTAAATAGCAGGAACGGATCTAGCTGAACACTGTGAGCAGGACGCACTGCATTAAATGTAAATAGTCTAGATAGAAGATAACAGGAACGGATCTAGCTAAACTGAATACAGTGTATATATATATATGCAACACCTGGGATGCATATATATACACAATACACTGTAAGTGCAGCTAACTGACTGACTGTTCTGCCTAATCTATCTAACTCAAATCAAATGACACTGTCTCTCTCTCTCTCTATCTCTCAGCACACCGGAACACACACTACACAGGGCCGCCGTGCAGGCGGCCTTATATAGTGTGGGGTGTGTACTAAATCCCCTGAGCCATAATTGGCCAAAGCCACCCTGGCTTTGGCCAATTACAGCTCTCTCTACTGACGGCGCTGTGATTGGCCAAGCATGCGGGTCATAGTGCATGCTTGGCCAATCATCAGCCAGCAATGCACTGCGATGCCGCAGTGAATTATGGGCTGTGACGCGCCACACGAATTTAGCGCGAACGGCCCATAACGTTCGCAATTCGGCGAACGATCGAACAGCCGATGTTCGAGTCGAACATGGGTTCGACTCGAACACGAAGCTCATCCCTACTGCAGAGATATAAATGCACCGTTATAGATCACAGTTCCAGGAAGCGCATAGGCGATTGTGTTGATACGATGTAATCTAACCAGGGCTGCCAGGTACGCAGAAATTTATCGTGGGTATCAGATAAGATCGCCGTAAATTTTTCATTCACTTCGTCAAAGTTAAGAATCAGTGTCTCACACGCTTTTGCAATAGTCTGTTTTGTGGTCGAGAATATATGGGTCACATTCTTGTTTGGTAGCGCCATCTATCGGTTTGTATAGAAGCGCCTCCCAAGGGTCTTTTCGTAAATTTATGTGTAGCACCAAATTGACCATGTTGTAGACCCTTATCCACAGTTGTTTGACCTTTGTACATGTCCACCATATACTGTATGCTTCATATAGGTAGGGAGACATTTAGCAATTCTATCCGGAGTAAAGAACCACCGGGACAGCACTTTGAAAGAGTTTTCTAATGTTGTTACATTAAGGGAAGAACAAAATAATGCCTCCCAGATTTTATTCCTGGGCCTCGGAGGTTTGCATGGCACTAAAGTCCCTTGCCCAGTTGGTGCAGTAAGATGGGGTACGCAAATTCAAATTACTTAGGATGGAGGAGTATAATAGGGAAATGAGACCTTGGGCTGTCGGGCCCGTCCGACATCTGGTTTCAAATGCTGTTGCTGTCATTGACCAATCTTGGTTTCTTGCTAGAGATTCCAACAGATGGCGAATTTGGAGGTAATTAAATTTCTCAGAGTCAGGGATGTCATATGTGTCTTTGAGATATTGGAATGTGATGATGTTCCCCGAGTAGACAACAGATATAGTTATTATTTTGCCAAGTATGTGCAACCAATAGGCCTTACAGGAAGTTTTGCTAACTTTCCTTGACTCCTTTTCTCCTGATAGCAACGTTTTGGCAGAAAAAACACTTCACTCTTGTAAACACATGTAACGTGTTTAGGCGCATTTAAACATATCAAGCTCATGGGCGTTAATTAGTTTGATTGGCTAGAATATTACTTTATTCTGGCCAATGAAATTAATTGACGCTTAAGTGCTAAATGCCATCAAATATATCCTTGATAACAACGTTATACAATTGCAATAAACTTAATATGTAAATACAACAAAGTGCATTGAAAAGTGCATTTAAAATTACATGAAGTGCATCAGCAACTTAGTGAATACAAAGAGTCCCAAACAAAGTGTCCTGTGGTTATTTTATCAATACAAGGAATCCCAGAAAGTGACGTCATCCCACTAAATACACCCAAAAATGAGAGGTACACCCGAAAGTACCCAGAAGAAAGCAAAACTTTGTCCACACCGATCGTATGATTGCGCAATTGACCTTCAACCTGGTGCCATACCCCCTCATGGTCAGGTTTACCCAGGTTTGCAGACGCATTTTCTCGAGGTTTCATCCGCAAATCCTAGTCTCCTGCTGGTGCTGGTTTCTTCTTTGTGAAGAAGAGGAGTGGTGAACTGAGACCTTGTATTGATTATTGGGGCCTCAATCGTTTCACGATTAAGAATGACTATCCAATTCCATTGATTACGGAGTTATTGTCAGGGCTGGGCTCAGCCCTTCCTTCTCTGAGCTGGCCACTCAGCTGGCAGCTAATTGCCAGCTCCTATCTCTCCACAGTTACTCAGCTGTTGCTGATATCCTGCTCGTCAGTCCTGCCTACTTAAGCCATCCAGTCCAGAGGAGCTCTGCCTTCGCCTTATGCCCTGTACACACGGTCGGATTTTCCGATGGAAAAAGTGTGACCGGATTGTGTTGTCGGAAATTCCGATCGTGTGTGGGCTCCATCGGACTTTTTCCGTCGGAATTTCCGACACACAAAGTTTGAGAGCAGGCTATAAAATTTTCCAATAAATAAATAAATATGATGCGCTACAGTGTGCTAACTGTGCCCTAATCCTGGCACACAGAGATACAGTGCATATACAACAAAGTATAAAATAATTTAACCCCAATATGTGCTATATCCCCCAAGATAAACAAACTTAATGTGCACAAATAAACAGTGCGGTGAGCATGTGAAATGGTAATATCAACAAAATGCTCCAAAATGAATCAGTGCAAACCAGGTGCTAAAAGTGCAATAAACAAATAAATAATAAAATAAATAACGTTAATTCATAAATGATTCATATATGCAAACAAAAGCTGAAAAATGCCATGTGCCAGCCAAAAAGTGCAGAGTGTCACACAATACATATACTTAATCGTCCATCATAAAATAGACATATATTAAACACAAAAGTCCTTAATGAAAGTGATGACAACTGTGCTTCAGTGATGATGTTTTCAAACGTGCTGCGATTCCATGTGCCACATATCATGCGATGGTGAAACAAGAGGTGACCCCCCCAAGGTAAAGCACTCACCTTAGGGAATGTGACTAAGTTGCTAGACAGAGTCAGGAAACGCTTATGAGCCACCCAGGGCTCAGTGTGGATCACAGGAAAACAGGCTCCAGCATAGGCTCAAATCATAGGTAAAAAGAGAAAGGAACCATATGGTGTGATAACGTTTAAAAAGTGTTTATTAACAAGGTCAGATAAAAAACTCTCCCCCAGAAGGGGGTACTCACATTTTGAGGGTGCGTCAGTGCACCACTCAGAAGAGGCATATGACCTGAATAAAACAATAGGTAATGGATGTAGCAGTGAGGTTATGGAGACTGTCCCAGCACAGACAGCTGCTGCTGCCTAACACTCCGTCCTGGCCCCTCCCCTACGTGTCTTCGACACAGGGCATACGTGTCATCATCAGGGGAAATGTGATTGGACGGTAATTGTGTCAGTCAAATATATGGTGTGTCGGCGGCCATCTTGCCGTAGACCGTGGACACTCTAGTGCTAGATATGAATGAAAACAATAATAATGCTCGAAAATAACATGTAGCTAATCAAACTCTAGTACTGAATGTAAATAAAACAATAATGATGCTCGAAGGTAAACATATAACTACTCATTTTTCATAAGTCTATGTGTGTAATGGATCTCATTGGCGCACTAACAAACAGGGGAAAGGAGTGATATGAAGCAAAGAATATATATAAAAAAAATGACCTATATAATACTAATGCAGATCGGAGGTTAGCGGACATATCACCATATCGCTCACTGAAACATATACCATAATATGCAACAAAAGGATACAGCATATCAATAATATAAATCATGCTAATTATCACTAATGTATCCATCAAATAAAAGCTTATTAAACAACATAATATGTCTGCCAACAACATAATATAGTTAAATGAAGTAATGACCCAATATCTAAATAATCTGAGGTAATAATACAAAATATATGGAACCCCACATCCACACTGAATGTAAATAAACCCCAAAATAGACAATATATAAATAAAAAATAATACAAATAAAAAATTAAAAATATTAAATATAATAAAAATTAAAAGTTAAAATTGCAATAAATGCACTAAGGTGTCTCAAAGTGACATGCAGACGCAAACGTGCAAAAAGGACTACAGCTCAAACGTACTAAGAAGTCTGTATATAGGATATCCACATAATCATCATAATATGGATACCCCAAATATTCAGTGTCGAATAAAAACGATTTAATGATTGCTCAGGAAACAACCCAAGTCGAATTCCTTATTTAACCCCCCGGGAACAAAGAACCCAATTGGTGTATCCACCAAGATTCACGTCGACTAATCTCTCTGGTATAATTGCAACCCCTCCAATGTCGCTTAGGTGCTTCTAGGCCCCAAAATTGCATCCCCTTGGTGCTCTGACCATGAACATCCCTAAACTGTATGGACAAATAGTGCTTGTCAAAACCTTTGTGTATATTTCTGACATGCTCTTCCATCCAGTCCTTCAGCGCTCGGATGGTACGACCAATGTACAATAAATTACAGGGGCATTTCACCGCATAAACAACCCCTATGGTGTCACAAGAAATAAAATCTTTAATAGTGTATGTTTGATTGGTACGGGGGTTTGTGAATTCCTTAGCTCTCCTCAAATTAGTTGGAACTCTTACACAACTGTAACATCTACCACAGCTGAAAAACCCCTTGGTATTCCAAAACATTTTTGGTTCCAAAGGGGGTTGCTCCACAACATTATGAACCAGTCTGTCGCGTAAGTTGGGTGCTCATCTGTAAACAATCCTTGGCTTATCAGGTAGACATTCTTTGAGATGGATATCTTGTCTCAATACATTCCAATATTTGTATATAATTCTTTCCACCTCTTTATTATGTATACTATAATCCAATACTAGACAGGTACCTCTATCTTCATCCACACCCCTATTATCAGCAAATTTTCCCTATTGTAATCTCTTACCCTACTGATTTCTTTATCCAAATATTCTCTATGATAACCTTTGCTCATGAACATCTCCCTAAGCTTATTGGTTTGATCCTCAAAATCTTCATCCAATGTACAATTCTTCCTAATCCTCATGAACTGACCACGAGGTATGTTGTTTAGCAATGGTCTATAATGACAACTGTTAGTAGGAATATACGAATTCCGGTCCGTTGTTTTAAAAAACATTCTGGTGATGATACCTTGTGTGGAGTTACATATTTCAAGGTCAAGAAAATGTATTTTATTTTTGCTGATCTCCCAAGTGAGAGTTATATTACGATTGTTATTATTCATGGACGTCAATAATTTCGTAAGAGATTCCATTCTTTGGTTCGAGATGATCGATAAATCATCTATGAATCTTCGGTACAGTACAATACCAGTGTAGGAACCATTAAGAACCTCCTCTGCCTCCCACTTGGCCATATACAGGTTCGCTACACTAGGGGCGAATTTAGCGCCCATAGCGACACCCTTAATTTGCAAATAAAATTTGTTATCATACCAGAAAAATTATTTTGTAAACAAAATTCCAGACACTTTAAAATGAATATGCATAGCCCCTCATCGGTCCTATTGTCATCATTCTCAAGGGCCCATCTAACCGCATCCATGGCTCCCTTGTTGTCAATATTGGTGTACAGACTTGCTACATCACCAGTGATCATAACAGTATCCTAATTTATTGCACATTCCCTCAATAATTGTAACGTGTGTTTAGTGTCCATGAGGAAAGCTGGGGTCTTTCTGACTAAGGGTTGCAAATGAAGATCAATGTATTCCCCCAACCTGGACTTCAATGATTCAATCCCACTTACTATTGGTCTTCCGGGGGGGGGGGGATTGATGCTGTTTTTGTGAATTTTTGGTAAGTAATAGATTACCGGAATTTTACTGACCGTAGGGATTAAATATTCGGCTTCATTTTTGCTGAGCAGTTGGTTATCGATACCATATCTGATAATTCGTTCAAGTTCTTCCCTAACACTCTTGGAGGGATTGGAAGTTAGCAGCCTGTAAGTGTCGCTGACTTCTAGTAGCCTGTTCATTTCTCCCTTATATTGGTCCAAGGAGAGCACTACAATACCCCCCCCTTTGTCAGCTGGACGAATCACTATATTGGTCCTATTCTTCAGTGTTTCAAGGCCTCTTCTTAAATCCCTTTGTTCATATACCTTCCTAATAGGTAATTGTTCCAACTCGGTAGTGACAAGCTTCTTAAAGAGATTCACATGCTTATTATTAGTTATGTGGGGATTGAACACCGAATTATTCCTAAGGTTGATAAACCTGTTGTTGGTAGCGCTTCTCTCGACTGGGTTAAGAGCATATTTTTTAATTTTCTAATTAATTTTTGTACACCTATATAGGTGTCAAATTTGTTGAGTCCCCTCTTGGGTGCAAACTTTATACCCTTATCCAGGGTTACTAATTCTTCTCTTGATAATTCAATGCCACTCGGATTGTAGATACCTTCACCTAATTTTCCCTTCTTCTTTTTTTGCTGTAGCCGTTGTCCAGCTCTTCTTCCTCTTTTCCTGGGTTTTCTCCCTCCCGGGTGGATTCTACCTGGTTCATCTCTAAAAAATAAGTGGACGCATTTGGATAATACTCTGTGTTGTCTTGCAGGGGTTGGTAACTGTTATGGACTGGTATTGCATACTGGTCCTGTGGTGGCCTTTCATATCTCACTCGCTGGGGTTTAGGGGAATAGTAGGCCCCATTACCTTGAGATGTGTCTCTACAATGAGAGGGCTCACGATGCTGTGGATGGTCAGCATATTGAGGACCCCTCTGTGGCTGATGAGGGGCCCTCCAGTGAGGAGTCGCCTGCTGATATCCTTGATTCTGCTGATGATAAGGTGGATAATGACCATTATGTGTTCTCCCCCTCTGGTTTGAACCATTGTTGCGTTGATTACCTCTCCAGTATGGGTAGCCACCTTGTTGGCCTCTATTACTATTACCCGGATAATCTGCTGCTTCCTGGTTCCAATTGTTGGGTTGATATGGTGGGCCATAATGTGGGGAACGATCTTCATGATAGTTGTACGCTCTATTATCCTGCTGGTTATACTGTGATTTTCTTATTGGATTCCGATTTGGCGATGTGGGTGGTCTACCAGAATTTGGGATAGGTGGATAATTGTTGTACGGTTGTCTAAATTCCTGTTGTTGAAGATGTTGTTGTCTTTGAGATTGTGGGGTTTTAGTGACAACCGCCTGGATCATAGGTGGACAATCTTGAGGATTAGCAGCGTTATTGGCTAACAATGTTGCCTGCCAGCGAAACACTAGCTTCTGCTGATAATCTTCAAGGTCTCTGGTATACTTCTTTTTCTTGGTATTTCTATTCTCTAAATGCTTTTTCTGCATATTCCTTTGGAGGTCTGCCAAAAGCTTAGTATATTCTGGTGTATCTTTAAATGAATTTATTTTATCTCTAATCTCATTAATCTGGGTTTCTAAAATCTTCAGCTTGCGCTGTTTTCTAGCAATCAGGAACTCCATAACCTCCCTACCTTTCCCGTGGAAGAAAGTGTACCATTTCTCAATAACATCTTTCCCCATTAAGCCATCATTGATGGGAATATCCCATCTTAACTTTCTGGGTTAACTTTCTGGGTTAAACAACAGGTTTACCAACCTTAGGAATAATTTGGTGTTCAATCCCCACATAACTAATAATAAGCATGTGGATCTCTTTAAGAAGCTTGTCACTATCGAGTTGGAACAATTACCTATTAGGAAGGTATATGAACAAAGGGATTTAACAAGAGGCCTTGAAACACTGAGGAATAGGACCGCTATAGTGGTTCGTCCAGCTGACAAAGGGGGGGGTATTGTAGTGCTCTCCTTGGACCAATATAAGGGAGAAATGAACAGGCTACTAGAAGACAGCGACACTTACAGGCTGCTAACTTCCAATCCCTCCAAGAGTGTTAGGGAAGAACTTGAACTAATTATCCAATATGGTATCGATAACCAACTGCTCAGCAAAAATGAAGCCGAATATTTAATCCCTACGGTCAGTAAAATTCTGGTAATCTATTACTTACCAAAAATTCACAAGAACAGCATCAATTCCCAAGGAAGACCAATAGCAAGTGGGATTGAATCATTGACGTCCAGGTTGGGGGAATACATTGATCTTCATCTGCAACCCTTAGTCAGAAAGACCCCAGCTTTCCTCATGGACACTAAACACACATTACAATTATTGAGGGAATGTGCAATAAACGAGGATACTGTTATGGTCACTGGTGATGTAGCAAGTCTGTCCACCAATATTGACCACAAGGGAGCCATGGATGCGGTTAGATGGGCCCTTGAGAATGATGACAATAGAACCGATGAGGGGCTATGCATATTCATTTTAAAGTGTCTGGAATTTTGTTTACAAAATAATTTTTTCTGGTATGATAACAAATTTTGTTTGCAAATTAAGGGTGTCGCTATGGGCGCTAAATTCTCCCCTAGTGTAGTGAACCTGGATATGGCCAAGTGGAAGGCAGGAGAGGTTCTTAATGGTTCCTACACTGGTATTGTACTGTACCGAAGATTCATAGATGATTTATCGATCATCTGGAACCAAAGTATGGAATCTCTTACAAAATTATTGACGTCCATGAATAATAACAATTGTAATATAACTCTCACTTGGGAGATCAGCAAAAATAAAATACATTTTCTTGACCTTGAAATATGTAACTCCACACAAGGTATCATCACCAGAACGTTTTTTAAAACAACAGACTGGAATTTGTATATTCCTACTAACAGTTGTCATTATAGACCATGGCTAAACAACATACCTCGTGGTCAGTTCATGAGGATTAGGAAGCATTGTACATTGGATGAGGATTTTAAGGGTCAAACCAATAAGCTTAGGGAGATGTTCATGAGCAAAGGTTATAATAGAGAATTTTTGGATAAAGAAATCAGTAGGGTAAGAGATTACAATAGGGAAAATTTGCTAAAGGATAGACCTGATAATAGAGGTGTGGATGAAGATAGAGGTACCTGTCTAGTATTGGATTATAGTATACAAAATAAAGAGGTGGAAAGGATTATACACAAATATTGGAACGTATTGAGACAAGATATCCATCTCAAAGAATGTCTACCTGATAAGCCAAGGATTGTATACAGATGAGCACCCAACTTACGCGACAGACTGGCTCATAATGTTGTGGAGCAACCCCCTTTGGAACCAAAAATGTTTTGGGATACCAAGGGGTTTTTCAGCTGTGGTAGATGTTACAGTTGTGTAAGAGTTCCAACTAATTTGAGGAGAGCTAAGGAATTCACAAACCCCCGTACCAGTCAAACATACACTATTAAAGATTTTGTTTCTTGTGACACCATAGGGGTTGTTTATGCGGTGAAATGCCCCTGCAATTTATTGTACATTGGTCATACCATCCGAGCGCTGAAGGACCGGATGGAAGAGCATGTCAGAAATATACACAAAGGTTTTGACAAGCACTATTTGTCCATACATTTTAGGGATGTTCATGGTCAGAGCACCAAGAGGATGCAATTTTGGGGCCTAGAGGCACCTAAGCGACATTGGAGGGGTTGCAATTATACCAGAGAGATTAGTCTACGTGAATCTTGGTGGATCGTGGTGCGTCTGCATGTCACTTTGAGACACCTTAGTGCATTTATTGCAATTTTAATTTTAATTTTTTATTATATTTAATATTTTTAATATTTTATTTTTTATTTTTATTATTTATTATTAATTTATATATTGTCTATTTTGGGGTTTATTTAACATTCAATATGGATGTGGGGTTCCATGTATTTTGTATTATTACCTCAGATTATTTAGATATTGGGTCATTACTTCATTTAACTAAATTATGTCATTGGCAGACATATTATGTTGTTTAATAAGCTTTTATTTGATGGATACATTAGTGATAATTAGCATGATCTATATTATTGATATGCTGTATCCTTTTGTTGCATATTATGGTATATGTTTCAGTGAGCGATATGGTGATATGTCTGCTAACCTCCGATCTGCATTAGTATTATATAGGTCGTTTTTTATATATATTTTTTTTCTTTATATCACTCCTTTCCCTTGTTTGTTAGTGCGCTAATGAGATCCATTACACGCATAGACTTATGGAATATGAGTAGTTATATGTTTATCTTCGAGCATCATTATTGTTTCATTTACATTCAGTACTAGAGTGTCCGCAGTCTATGGCAAGATGGCCGCCGACACACCATATATTTACTAAGTGATATTGTTTAATATCTATTCACTCCCTGTCTGCTTTTATATGTATTACACTCTTTCCTAGTATGTTAGAGGAGTAATGGGATTCATCACACACACATATTGATGTAGTTTGATTAGCTACATGTTATTTTCAAGCATTATCATTGTTTTCATCCATATCCAGCACTAGAGTGTCCACGGTCTACGGCAAGATGGCCGCTGGCACACTATATATATTTGACTGACACAATTACCATCCAATCACATTTCCCTGATGATGACACGTATGCCCTGTGTCGAAGACGTGTAGGAGAGGGGCCAGGACGGAGTGTTAGGCAACAGCAGCTGTCTGTGCTGGGGCGGTCTCCATAACCTCACTGCTACATCCATTACCTATTGTTTTATTCAGGTCATATGCCTCTTCTGAGTGGTGCACTGACGCACCCTCAAAATGTGAGTACCCCCTTCTGGGGGAGAGTTTTTTATCTGACCTTGTTAATAAACACTTTTTAAACGTTATCACACCATATGGTTCCTTTCTCTTTTTACTTATGATTTGAGCCTATGCTGGAGCCTGTTTTCCTGTGATCCACACTGAGCCCTGGGTGGCTCATAAGCGTTTCCTGACACTGTCTAGCGACTTAGTCACATTCCCTAAGGTGAGTGCTTTACCTTGGGGGGGTCACCTCTTGTTTCACCATCGCATGATATGTGGCACATGGAATCGCAGCACGTTTGAAAACATCATCACTGAAGCACAGTTGTCATCACTTTCATTAAGGGCTTTTGTGTTTAATATATGTCTATTTTATGATGAACGATTAAGTATATGTATTGTGTGACACTCTGCACTTTTTGGCTGACACATGACATTTTTCAGCTTTTGTTTGCATATATGAATCATTTATGAATTAACGTTATTTATTTTATTATTTATTTTATTATTTATTGCACTTTTAGCACCTGGTTTGCACTGTTTAATTTTGGAGCATTTTGTTGATATTACCATTTCACATGCTCACTGCACTGTTTAAGGATTACCAGGATTAGGGCACGGTTAGCACACTCTAGCGCATCATATTTATTTATTTATTTAATATTTCATACATATTACAAGGCGGGATTCATGTATGCGGCTGTGTAGTGCTTACTTTTAGCACTAGGTTCATTTTGGCTCGTAGAAATTTTTCTTTGTATAAAATTTTCCGACAACAAAATCCGATCGGTTAAATTCCAATCGTGTGTACACAAATCCGACACACAAAGTGCCACACATGCTCAGAATAAATTAAGAGACGAAAACTATTGGCTACTGCCCCGTTTATAGTCCCGACATACGTGTTTTACGTCACCGCGTTCAGAACGATCGGATTTTCCGACTACTTTGTGCGACCATGTGTATGCAAGACACGTTTGAGCCAACATCCGTCGGAAAAAATCCATGGATTTTGTTGTCGGAATGTCCGACCAATGTCCGATCGTGTGTACAGGGCATTAGTCAATATCATAGAGACGCTTGCCTGCATTCCTGTTAAAAGACTTGCTTGGCTGACATCCCTTCTGGCTCCAGATCCTGCTTGCTGTTTTACTACGCTCATCTCCAGCTCCCTGACGTTTGGCTTGTCTGACTATCTGTTCCGGTTCCTGAACTCTGGCTATGTTTTGACTACGTTTGTACTATTTACTTTTATTATTAAACAAGTGTGATTTAACTGTATTTCTGTCTCGGTCTGATTTCATGGTTTCTGACAGTTATTTGACCACCTCAAGGGAGAAACGGTTTTCATGAAGCTTGATTTGAGAGGGGCATACATTCTCGTGAGGTCTAAGGAGGGCGACGAGTGGAAAACTGCGTTTAATACCAGAACAGGCCATTATGAGTACCTCGTAATGCCTTTTGGCCTTTGTAACGCCCCGGCAGTTTTACAAGAATTTATTAATGATGTCCTCCGAGATTTGTTGCAGTTATGTGTAGTGTATTTCAATGGTATCCTCATATTTTCCAAGTCCCTGGAGAGCCACCACACAGATGTCTGTTGTGTGCTTCAGAAACTAAGAGAGAACAATCTCTATTGTAAATTGGAGAAGTGTGAATTCTATCGTGAATAGGTTAAATTCCTGGGTTATGTCATTTCCACTGCTGGTTTTTCGATGGACCCAGAGAAACTTTCAGCAGTCCTACAGTGGCCCCAACCCATGGGTTTACGTCCTCTGCAGCGTTTTCTTGGCTTTGCCAACTGTTATCGGAAGTATATTGTAACTTCTCGTCTCAGGTCAAGCCCTTAACTGATATGACCAGAAAGAACAGTAACCCACAGAGATGGTCTCCGGAGTCTATTAAGGCCTTTGAGAGTCTCAAGGCTGCCTTTGTTTCTGCTCCTGTGTTGGCACATCCTGATCCTACTTTACCTTTTATCCTTGAGGTTGATGCTTCCGAGACTGGAGTTGGCACCCTTCTGTCTCAGCGTCCTACCTCTGAGAGCGCTATGCATCCTTGTGGCTACTTTTCCAAGAAATTTTCACCTGCGGAGTGCAATTACGAGATTGGTGACAGAGAGCTGTTAGCGATCATTTTAGCCCTGAAAGAATGGAAACATCTCCTCGAAGGTACCACTGTGTCGGTTCTCATTCTTACTGACCATAAGAATCTAACATTCTTGTCTGAGGCTAAATGCCTCTCTCCCAGAAGGGCGTGATGGGCTCTTTTCTTGTCTAGTTTCAAACACATTGTCTCATTCTTACTCGGTACTAAGAATGTAAGGGCTGACGCTTTGTGACGACAATTTTCCTCCACTTTCAAGATGGAGTCGGTTCCGGTTCCTGTGATTCCTGCTGATCGTATTCTGGCTACCGTTCGCACCAGTCTCACCTCTTCTTTAGGTGACAAAATTCTTGCTTCTCAGGTCCATGCTCCTCCTGAGAAACCTTGTGACCGCTGCTTTGTCCCAGAGAGTCTCTGTACTGCCATGCTCCAGACTTACCATTCTCCCAAGGCTGCTGGCCACCCTGGGAAGAATCAACTCTTTTGGGCCATTTCTGAACAATTCTGGTGGCCTAGTCTATGTGCTGATGTAACCGCCTTCGTAGCTGCCTGTTTCGTGTGTGCTCAGAGTAAGACTCCACGACACCTTCCAGTGGGCCTTCTACAACCCATATATTTAATGAAGAGAGGCCCTGGACCCACCTGTCTATGGATTTCATTGTGGAGTTACCCAACTCCCAGGGCAACACAGTTATCCTTATGGTGGTTGACTGGTTCTCGAAAATGTCCCATTGTATTCCAGTTAAGAAGTTGCCCACTTCTAAGGAACTGGCTTCGATTTTTGCTCTGGAGATCTTTCGCTTAAATGGGCTACCCAAGGTGATTGTCTCGGACAGGGGTAGTCAGTTTGTGTCCCGGGTCTGGCGAGCCTTTTGTGCACAGTTGGGAATTCAGCTTGCTTTCTCCTCTGCGTATCACCCGCAGTCTAGTGGGGCTGCAGAACGAGCCAATCAGTCCTTGGAGCAATTCCTACATTGCTATATTTCTGACCATCATAACAACTGGTCAGACCTCTTACCATGGGTGGAGTTTGCTCACAATAGTGCCTTGAATTCTGCTTCCTGATTGTCCCCGTTTATGGCGAACTATGGTTTCCAACCTTCCATGTTGCCCGACTGATTTGTTCCGCAGAGTATTCCTGCATTAGAGGAGCATCTCCGTGGTCTTCATTCCACGTGGGCACAAGTCCAGGAGGCTTTGCGACATGCCAATGATAGGTACAGACTCCATGCTGACCGCAGACACCTGCCTGCACCTTCCTACCAGGTTGGGGACAGGCTGTCATCTCGCAACCTCCGACTTTGTGTTCCCTCACTGAAGTTCACACCTCGGTTTATTGGGCCTTTCCATATTCTTCGCAGAATTAAACCAGTGGCTTACGCATTAGACCTTCCTTCTAATATGCGTATCTCAAATGTATTTCATGTCTCCTTATTAAAAACTTTGGTCTGCAACCGCTTTACCACCTCAGTGCCTTGTCCTCACCCTGTACAGGTTGAGAACCATGAAGAGTATGAAGTACAGTCCATTGTTGACTCCCGTAGGTTCCATGGGTGCATGCAGTAACTGGTGCATTGGAAAGGGTACGGTCTTGGGTCTCATCCTCCGACATACATGCCCCTGTCCTCCTCCGTGATTTCCATAGACGATTTCCCCTCAAGTGGTCCTCCAAGGGGGGTACTGTCAGGGCTGGGCTCAGCCCTTCCTTCTCTGGGCTGGCCACTCAGCTGTCGGCTGATTGCCAGCTCCTATCTCTCTACAGTGGCTCACCTGTTGATGATATCCTGCTCATCATTCCTGCCTACTTAAGCCGTCCAGTCCAGATGATCTCTGTCTTCGAATTGGTCACATCTCTAGAGACGCTCTCCTGTGTTCCTGGTAAAGACTTGCTTGGCTGATATTCCTTCTGGCTCCAGATCCTGCTTGCTGTTCTACTACACTCATCTCAGGCTCCCTGATGTTTTGGCTTGTCTGACTATCCGTTCCGGTTCCTGAACTATGTTTTGACTACGTTTACTCCTTTTTTTTATTATTATTAAACTTGTGTGATTTACCTGTACTTCTGTCTCGGTCTGATTCATGGTTTCTGACAAGCTTGCACTGTGGGTTTACATACTGTAATGGCGGAGCCGATGCTTTCCACACAAATATACTTCTGGTGCAAGGTTATGCACATTGAAACGTGAGTGGGGGATTCTGTGTTTTTAATGGATGGATTTTAATAAATAGAAAGTTTTACACTATATGTGCTTTTCCTATTTTTGGTGACACTCATACCTATGTGTAGAGCTAATTGAAAGGAGAGAGAGAGCAGCAGTAGTCCAAGGACCTCTCCTCCCTTAAAGGGGAACAAGCACTTCATGACCCACATATAGAAAAAGGGTCTTGGTTGTACGGTGAGCTTTCCTATGTGAAGGTGCTGGCATGAGGGTGATCTTTTCACAGAACTTTGCACTTTGTTATAATCACATATTACATTTATTACAATTGTAGCTGATGATATACACATTCATGCATGTCTCAAAAAATGGGGGAAACAGGGGATGATGGGATTATTGCGGTGCCACCAAAATTTAAAATTACTAGAATGATATTTTATATAAAATCATTTATTTTATTGATATCAAAAACATCTAAAATGTTTACATGAAGGAGTACAAAAAATATACAAAGCAAAAGCAAAAACAGAAATACAGTGCAAATAAATGACCGTCACCAAAGATGTTGAGGGGTGATCATAGTCTTATGTTCCCAACTAGTTTCGCCAAAACATTGGCTTCATCAGGGGAATGTAGAGATTTACTGCAGAGAGTAAAACCACTATAATAAAGAAAAAATGCATTATTGGATCAACATAATCTTGTAATGCTGGAGGCAAGCCAATCGCATCGCATAGCGGTCAAATTGCCGCCCCCCCATATCCCACGGTCTACCCACCCCTCACACACCTAAAACATACCATGCAGGCTCCAAAACGCAAGGGGGACACCACCGAGACACTGGGAATGGAAGTTGCACTCAGCCCAGTATTTGGCTACAGGGGAATTAAAGGGCGCCTAAAAAGAGAAGTATAGCATATAAGTATTGAAATTTCTTTTAATTTTATTTAACAAAAGGGACCTAAGCCTCAATTACATACCCTAATTATATGCAAAACCAAGGCACTCAATGTTGCACAAGGGAGATTCACAGCGCAGTCAGTTCATGTAAAAAAAAAATCGCATGAATGCGATCAAAAGGACTGTAAAATAGATTCAAGAGAGGGGAAAAAAAAAAGGTATGGAAAAAATGATATTGATACACATAAATATATCAGTGAATTTCAGATTTTGAAGGACATAGTGAAATATGTTGGATATAGTGAGTAGGGCTTACCGAATACGCATTAAGTTAGAAAAAATGCATCCTACGAATAAGGTTCCGCCAATATCTTGGCTAAACGTTGGAACCTCCACAATGAGTCTTTCTGGTAACACCGGTTATTGTAGATGATCTGAAAGTCAATGCATATAACAAAGGGACAGTTAGCAAGAAAGTTCAGTCAGTATAGCCATATGTGGCAATATAATGACAGATGCTTGCTGTGATGAAAAAAAGTTTGTTGGATGTATTACCTTTTACATATGTAGCCAGCTCCCCAGGATGGTCCCACAGCAAGGAGATAAAAAACACACTGAGAGCAAGGCTGCCTTTTAAAACCCCCACCTGATCAGCATGATATAAATCAGCTGATCAGGAGCGGACGACAGGCGGGCGGGGCACATGCGCAGTTGCCAGTATCATTTGCCTACATATCCCATAAGTCCGAGCGTCGGTCCGGTCACATGGCGGCTACTGCCTGCGACATGATCGACAGATGGGAAAGTGCAACGGAAGGCTCCAGAGGATGAAGGGGGAGAACCCCACATCATCCAAGGGAGACAGAGGGGAGAGGAGGCATAAACAGGCGTTGGAACACCGTGATGGTCCCGGCCGAAAGGGCGGGCTGACAATAAAGCCAGCCCTTGGGCGTCCATGCAGCCAAAGGCTGTAGTGAAACAAGTTCCCAGATGAATGGGGGGTAAAAACACCCAGTGCATTAGGCGCCCTTTAATTCCCCTGTAGCCAAATACTGGGCTGAGTGCAACTTCCATTCTCAGTGTCTCGGTGGTGTCCCCCTTGCGTTTTGGAGCCCTCATGGTATGTTTTAGGTGTGTGAGGGGTGGGAAGAGCGTGGGATATGGGGGGGCGGCAATTTGACTGCTATGCGTTGCGATTGGCTTGCCTCCAGCATTACAAGATTATGTTGATCCAATAATGCATTTTTTCTTTATTATAGTGGTTTTACTCTCTGCAGTACATCTCTACATTCCCCTGATGAAGCCAATGTTTTGGCGAAACTAGTTGGGAACATAAGACTATGATCACCCCTCAACATCTTTGGTGACGGTCATTTATTTGCACTGTATTTCTGTTTTTGTTTTTGCTTTGTATATTTTTTGTACTCCTTCATATAAACATTTTAGATGTTTTTATCAGCATTTTTTCTACCAAAACGCAACTGCTCCTGGACGCACTGGCTGTGGGTTTTTGTTTTCTGCCTCTAAACTTCCCAATGATAAGTTAAACGGTTTACTGAATTAATATTTACTGTATGTCTACTTACACAGTATACATAGGCATGTGGATGCCATGGAAGCTTAGGATGTATAGTTAAAGCTGCAAAGAGAACTTTTTAAGAAACCAAGGTCCAGCATCTACATACAATCATTACAACAAATGCTGGCACAGTTGAATTGTTGCAAACAGGCAACTTCTGTAAGAATCATTTGGCCTGAGAGGAAAGGAATACAACTATAGAGGGCTGAGTTGAGACCTGTGCCTAGAGCTGGGGTATAAACGTATTCCCTTGTATTCTTCCAGCTGAGGAATGCTGCAGTCCAGACTCTCATCAAGGAGAAGTCCATCCTTAGATGTGATGGTTGCATTTGTTTTCTTTTTTAGGCTTTCTTTCCTTTATTTTCACCTAGTGATCCAGCCAGTAAGTCTGTTGTTTTTTTTTCAACAAAACAAGCTGTTCTGCCCCTGTGCTCCTATATCCAGAGTGGAGGCACTCTAATACAAAAGGTGTGTTACTGGCCAGATCACCAGGTTTATTACCTGTTTTGGATTACTGGTTGTGGGTTTATTATCATTTTAAGGGACAATTGCATGCAATAAAAATATAATGAAACAACTTTACTCTCATGATCTTTAGTGGATTTAATCCTATGATCTGGGAGGAAGGCTGATGTTACAAAATGCAGCGTGTACCAGTGACAAATAGTGACACTGTAGACATAAGTCACTGGAAGGCAGACTGTTGGAGAAAATAGGTAAATCATGGTCTCAGGAGGCTAACTGAGGTTGAAAAAGTAAATAAAGCCCAAGTCCATTTTTTTAAATGAGCAACCCAGCAATTGTTAAAATAAAATCTGCAGCTTTTGCTGAAATACCTTCTCCCTAGCACTGTCCTCTGCAGACTCACCACTCTTTGGTCCAGCGTCAATCCTCTTTCGGGTTTACTGACAATCAGAGACATAAGGGCCCATTGAGACAGCTGTCAATTCATGTCTCCAAGTGGACTGTGGTTCATTGTGAATGGTATGGCACTCCAACACACTGTACAGTAACAAGCAATGCACCTGCACTTAGCACATCGCAATGCAAATGCTGTGCAAAAATAGGGGCAAATTGTGTTTTTAAGTATGATGTTACACTTTGTAAGTCCATTAAAATGAATGGACTGCATTAACGCAACACATAATAATATACGACACAATAACCATTTACCAGTTGCCGACCGCCACACATGTGGTATCCCCATACTCAGGAGAAGCAGCAGAATGTATTTTGGGGTGTAATTCCACATATGCCCATGGCATGTTTGAGCAATATATCATTTAGTGACAACTTTATGCAAAAAAAAAAAAAAAAAATTGTCACTTTCCTGCAACTTGTGTCAAAATATAAAATATTCCATGGACTCAACATGCCTCTCAGCAAATAGCTTGGGGTGTCTACTTTCCAAAATGGGGTCATTGGGGGGGGGGGGGTTGTGCCATCTGGGCATTTTATGGCCTTCAAAACTGTGATAGGTAGTGAGGAGTGAAATCAAAACTTTACGGCCTTAGAAATCCTGAAGGCGGTGCTTGGTTTTCGGGGCCCCGTACGC
The DNA here is from genome assembly GCF_042186555.1 of Aquarana catesbeiana. Classification (NCBI taxonomy): domain Eukaryota; kingdom Metazoa; phylum Chordata; class Amphibia; order Anura; family Ranidae; genus Aquarana; species Aquarana catesbeiana. The sequence continues at coordinate 613,251,837 of NC_133327.1, read as the reverse complement.
GGCTAGGCTCCCAAAAAGTCCCACACGTGTGGTATCCCCGTACTCAGGAGAAACAGCAGAATGTATTTTGGGGTGCAATTCCACATATGCCCATGGCCTGTGTGAGCAATATATCATTTCTGACAACTTTTTGTAAATTTTTTTTTTTTTGGCATTATTCAATCACTTGGGACAAAAAAAAATAAATATTCAATGGGCTCAACATGCCTCTCAGCAATTTCCTTGGGGTGTCTACTTTCCAAAATGGGGTCATTTGGGGGGGGTTTGTACTGCCCTGCCATTTTAGCACCTCAAGAAATGACATAGGCAGTCATAAACTTAAAGCTGTGTAAATTCCAGAAAATGTACCCTAGTTTGTAGGCGCTATAACTTTTGTGCAAACCAATAAATATATGTTTATTGACTTTTTTTTTACCAAAGACATGTGGCCAAATACATTTTGGCCTAAATGTATGACTAAAATTGAGTTTATTGGATTTTTTTTATAACAAAAAGTAGAAAATATCATTTTTTTTCAAAATTTTCGGTCTTTTTCCATTTATAGCGCAAAAAATAAAAACGGCAGAGGTGATCAAATACCATCAAAAGAAAGCTCTATTTGTGGGAAGAAAAGGACGCAAATTTCGTTTGAGTACAGCATTGCATGACCGCGCAATTAGCAGTTAAAGTGACGCAGTGCCAAATTGTAAAAAGTGCTCTGGTCAGGAAGGGGGTAAATCCTTCCGGGGCTGAAGTGGTTAAAATTAACCCACAACACCGGAGCATGGTGGCAGCTTAGAAGGACAGCTCCGCCATCCAGAAATCCAGAATAGCCTTTAATTAGTGGGTGGACCTCGGCAACACGCAGAGAAGATGACTGGGAGAAGCCAGTCTGCCACCCGGTCTCAGCTGGATCCGTCCACCCAGCTGAGCAAACACATTCCGGTGATGTTCCTCACACAACAGGCTGACTCACAGGCCGCAACTCAAGCCGCGGCCCACAGTGTGAGTCACGCCGCTGCCACGGACCCTTCAGACACCTCTCCTCCAGGTACGGGCGCTTCCCATCCCTCCCCTCTCCTGTGTCTGGCTGACCTTCAGCAGGTGGCCATGGATATTAAAAGCTCCCTGTTTGCAGCAATATCAGACTTAAAAAGTGACATAAGAGCAGTTGCATCTAGGTTAGAACACGTGGAAGCATGGAGCAGCCATCCAGTAAGTACAACATGCCTCCACTGTACAAGCCCAACACCTCATAGATATGCATAGGTACATGGAGGACCTAGATAACAGAGGCTGCAGATGCAACCTACATATCAGAGGGATACCAGGGTTGGTAGAGGGCCCCCAGCTGCAAGCTACGGTTTGGGCAATCTTTAACACTCTCCTGGGCAGGCCGCCTGATGCCCCAGTTGAGATGGAGAGGTGTCACAGGGCGCTTAGACCCAGAGGCAGAGACACTGACCCACCAAGAGATGCTGTATGTTGCTTAGTCAACTTTATCCAGAAGGAGGAAATACTGCGATTAGCCCGCAATCATGCTAATATGAAACACAAAGCAGTGTGCATCCAGATATTCCAAGACCTTTCCTCAATCACCCTTCAACACAGGAGGGACCTGCACCCTCTCCTTCAAGTCCTGCAGGAACAACGTATCCCTTACCGCTGGAAGTTTCCCTTTTGCCTCCAAGCCACTACTGGAAATCGCACAGCATCGCTGAGAACACCAGCAGATCACCAGTCATTTTGTGACACCCTCAACATCCCGGCGATCAGTGATCCTGACTGTTATGGTGCTTTTCTACAACCTGATCCCTGGATCCCCTCCCAGTCTGATGACACCCCAAAGTCGCAGAGAAGCGGACAAAGGCATCGCAGACCTTCAGCTGCCACCCCGCCAAGAATGCGCGGTGACACGGAGACGGATGAGAGCCCACGAGTCTCTTCATCTTCCGTGCGTCGCAGGACTGAGCAGTGCTAACACACAGATTGGTGTGGTGACACGGAGACGGAACACGTGGAAGCATGGAGCAGCCATCCAGTAAGTACAACATGCCTCCACTGTACAAGCCCAACACCTCATAGATATGCATAGGTACATGGAGGACCTAGATAACAGAGGCTGCAGATGCAACCTACATATCAGAGGGATACCAGGGTTGGTAGAGGGCCCCCAGCTGCAAGCTACGGTTTGGGCAATCTTTAACACTCTCCTGGGCAGGCCGCCTGATGCCCCAGTTGAGATGGAGAGGTGTCACAGGGCGCTTAGACCCAGAGGCACGTCTCATCCGGAGACGGATGAGAGCCCACGAGTCTCTTCATCTTCCGTGCGTCGCAGGACTGAGCAGTGCTAACACACAGATTGGTGTGGTAAGCTGGTCCCTTGATCCCCATGCATTTGCCACCACGTCCTTATAAATAATGCCTTTTGCTTTTGCCCATTTGACTTCCTTATGCCCTGGTATACAAGCAGACCCTTTCTTTGAACTTACTGATCCTGGCGGCTATACCTGAGGCTACTTTTGCCCTGCCTTGTGACTCCAGGAGCCTTACCGCCGAAGCCTAGGAAAGAAGTCTCAGCTATGGAGAGCATGCTAGCAGGACTGAGACTCTGACTGTCTGATTATGTGGCAGGGGCCTACATCCCATGACCCTGTGACAATAAGGAACAGAAGTAGACTTTTACTTCCCAGGCTCTCACGTTCTCCATGCTATATGCTGGGTGTTTTTGCAGCGTCTTTTGGAGACTGACCCACGCAGGGTCGCAAATGCACAAGCGACGGGGGGATCCTTATTTTCCCCACCACACAAGCAGAGAATGCCCACATAATACCTGACAGAGACTGCTCCAGCATGTGACTAAGGTCCTGCTCCCCTCCTTACTTACCCTGTACTGTATCTGAACCACTGAGCACTCCTGGAAGATTATGAGTTCTTTAGAGACTAATAGCCGTCACGGTAATAGAGGTATTGCACGTATGTGGGGCTTTCCCCTTTTCTTTTTTGTTTTTTCTTTTTGTTTTGTACCAGACATATTGACGTCTCATCACAGCGACTGTGGCATATACTGTATATACACACACACACACACACACACTATACAAACTTTCCCCTATACACAGATACATACATAATACGGTAACACCCACTATACACAGATACACAAGCACTATATGGTAATGTCTCCCCTACACATATACACACACACACAATACTATAATGTTCCCTATACACACACACTATACAGTAATTTATAATGTCCCCTACACATAGATACACACACACACAGTATACAGTAATGTCCCCGATAAAAACAAAATCGGTAACATCCTCTAAACACAAACACTAAATGATAATGTCTTCTACACAGATACACACACACACACACACACACACTATACAGTAAAATCCCCTATACATATACACTACAGGGTAATATCCCCTATAAACCGATACAAGCATACTATACCGCTTAAGACCCTTATACATAAGTACATGCACACTATATGATAATGTCCTCTGTACACAGATACATTTCCCCCATTTACAGATATATACACAGTATACATTACATTCCTTATTTTAGATGCTGACACACTGTGAGCAGATAGTAATAGAGAAAGGCCATTTCTCACTTGAACCCAGAGCCCCAGTATACACAGGATGGAGGGAATCATTGAGGGTACAATCTTCTCCTCTGCTCCTCACTATTGATTTGAAGTGTCAGCAGACAGACAATAGCCGGGGCTTGGAATGTGGAATGGAGGCCTGATGTTAGTGTGCAGCCAGGAATCATTGCGGGGAAGACAGAGCCGAGATGAGGAGACATCTGCATCTCCGCTCATCATAGCCAGAGAGATTGCTCCTCACATGACATCATTCTCTGCCAGCTCACTGCCCTTCCTGCTGCATGTTGTCAGACACTACATTCACCCTACATACCTCTCCCACAATATTACACAATGCCAGGCCATGGATATATCCAGGTGCCCTTGTTCGCCAATGTTTAATCATGCTGAAGGGGCTTACCTTCCAGCAGCTCCGCTCCGGCCGAAGAATGGAGCTGCCGACGTCACTTCAGGTTTTCGTCTAGTACTCGAAACCCGGAAGTAACCTCTAGAATTAAACAACAATGCTCCCGCCTGTAGAATCACAGTGATTCTATAAGCGTAAGCTACTCAGCGCTTTGTATTGCGCCGCAAGGCGGGTTATAAGCCCGCAAATGAAGAGCCACGTCTTCCCATAGTGCACTGCGTCTGGCACCCAGACACAGTGCACTTAGTTAAAGGATTTTTTTTCTTAAAGGGGCTGTTTTAAAAAAAAAAAAAAATTTTTGTGACTACAGGAGGGGGGAGGTGCCCTGCCCCCCGCCTATGAATAGATGGATAGGCCACCACTGATAATGTATCCTTTGCAGCTAGATCTAGCTGCAGACTGTTCCTGTTCTGTTGATAATATACTACAGGCAGGCAGTTCATTCAGTTAGCTGCAGTATATTCAGTACTGTATCCTGTGCAGCTAGATCTCGCTGCAGACCGTTCCTGTTGTTCTGTTCCTAATATATTACAGGCAGGCAGTTCATTCAGTTAGCTGCAGTATATTCAGTACTGTATCCTGTGCAGCTAGATCTTGCTGCTGACTGTTCCTGTTGTTCTCTTCCTAATATACTACAGGCAGGCAGTTCATTCAGTTAGCTGCAGTATATTCAGTACTGTATCCTGTGCAGCTAGATCTCGCTGCAGACCGTTCCTGTTGTTCTGTTCCTAATATACTACAGGCAGGCAGTTCATTCAGTTAGCTGCAGTATATTCAGTACTGTATCCAGTGCAGCTAGATCTCGCTGAAGACCATTCCTGTTGTTCTGTTCCTAATATGCTACAGGCAGGCAATTCATTCAGTTAGCTGCAGTAAATTCAGTACTGTATCCTGTGCAGCTAGATCTCACTGCAGACCGTTCTGTTGTTCTCTTCCTAATATACTACAGGCAGACAGTTGATTCAGTTAGCTTCAGTATTTTCAGTACTTTATCCTGTGCAGCTAGATCTCGCTGCAGACCATTCCTGTTGTTCTGTTCCTAATATACTACAGGCAGGCAGTTCATTCAGTTAGCTGCAGCATATTCAGTACTGTATCCTGTGCAGCTAGATCTCGCTGCAGACCGTTCCTGTTGTTCTGTTCCTAATATACTAAAGGCAGGCAGTTCATTCCGTTAGCTGCAGTATATTCAGTACTGTATCCTGTGCAGCTAGACCTCGCTGCAGACCACCAGATGGAACTCAACGTTGGCCATGCTGCAGCAGCTGCACATGCAGCAGAGGGCCATCAATGAGTACCTGTGCGCCTATGGCACTAGGGCAGGGTCAGGGGAGCTTGGCTTTTTTTCGCCACGCCAGTGGCTCATGATCAAGGATGCATGCACTGTCCTGTCACCATTTGAGGAGGCCACAAGGATGGTGAGCAGTGACAGTGCATGCATCAGTGATACTGTCCCTCTTGTCTACCTGTTGGAGCACATGCTGCGTGGAATAATGGACAGGGCACTTGAGGCAGAACAGAGGGAGGAAGAGGAGGACTTCCTTACCTCTCAAGGCCCCCTTTATCCAGACAGTGTTCCTGTGGGCCCGCCGATCACACAGGAAGAGGAGGAGGAGGAGGAGGATTGTGTCAGCATGGAGGTGGAGCCTAGCACTCAGCATCAGCCTTCCAGGGATCGTTTACAGTCCCCAGAAACCCATGGACTTGTACATGGCTGGGAGGAGGTGGCTGCGGATCAGGTCGTCCTTAGTGACCCAGAGGACTCTGGACCGAATGTCTCAGCAAACCTACGCTGCATGGCCTCCCTGATCCTGCAAAGCCTGCAAAAGGACCCTCAGATTCGTGGTATCAAGGAGAGGGATTAGTACTGGCTGGAACCCTCCTTGATCCACGTTACAAAGGTAAGGTTGCTGAACTTATCCAGCCATCACAGAGGGAGCAGAGGATGAAACATCTTCGGGAGGCCTTGCAGAAAGGTTTGTGCAACGCGTTTCCAGAGCCTGGGAGGTTACAAATTCCTGGTCCTGGACAATGTGTTGTTGAGGCTTCGGTCAGTCACAGAAGGAGCGGTGGAGAAGGTGGCCATCTGACAGATGCGTTCAGACAATTTTTTAGTCCGCAGCCCCAAGGTCTGGTTCCAGCAACCATCGCCAGCGTCTGATTTACATGGTGCAGGAATACCTAGGGGCAAGATCAGACTTGAAACCTTTCCAACGGAAAATCCTCTGGGTTACTGGGTCTTGAGGATGGATCACTGGCCAGAGCTTGCACAGTATGCAATTGAGCTACTGGCCTGTCCTGCATCCAGCATTCTTTCGGAACGCACATTCAGTGCTGCTGAAGGCTTTGTAACCGATCACAGAGTGCGCCTGTCTACCGACTTGGTTGATCGGCTCACCTTCATAAAAATTTATCAGTCTTGGATCACCAGCTACCAAGCACCCTGATGCTGATGTAACTGACAAATTTTTTTATGAATGTGAGATCCCTTGAAGACTGCCTATGCTGATGCTGAGTGACTATCCTGTTATGCTAAGTGACTATCGTATTCCTCCTCAATGTTTGTGTTGATAGCTTGTAAGAACATTTTTGGTTCTGGGCACCACCACCAGTGCCTAAAGCCCAATTTTTCTGCCCCTGTTCAACAGGGCCATGTAATTACAATTTTTGCTGTAATATTTTGCAGCAGGGCTTGTTTCTGCGCTCAACTAGAGTATCTGTGAGGGGTCGCAGTGTTGTGGCACGACCACCAGTGCCTAAGGCCCAATTTTTCTGCCCCTGTTCAACAGGGGCGTGTAATTACAATTTTTGATCTAATATTTCACACCAGGGCCCATTCCTGCGCCCACCAAGAGTAACTGTGAGGGCTTACAGTGTTTTGGTACCACCAACACCTAAGGCCCAAATTTCTGCAGAGTATATAGGGCAGGCCCCTATTTTCAAACATCCGACTTACAAACGACTCCTACTTACAAACGGAGGGAGACAACAAGAAGTGAGAGGAAATCTACTCCTAGGAAGGGAAATTCTCTCCTGTAAGAGTTAATATGGGAAAAAGGTGTCCCCTCCACTGATGCTTTATCACCAATCCTTGTTTCCCTAAAAACCCCAAATTTTCAAAATCCAATTGTCATTGGGACAGAAAGTGAGGTGAAATCTTCTGAATAGGGGCACAGACAGCAAAACAAATGTTACAGGGGTGATAACTCTTCCCTATATTTTCCAAAAAGCTTAAAAATAGATTATTTGGCTGGAGCTACACTTACAAAATTTACCTATTCCAAATTACAAACAGATTCAACTTAAGAACAAACCTACAGTCCCTGTCTTTCTTGGGACTGTATACTGGTGTTCAGAGTATATAGAGCCTGGGGGCCCCACGCCTTTTCTTTTTTAATTTGGGCATGGGGTTCCCCTTAATATCCATACAAGAGGGCCTGGTAATGGGCTGGGGGGTACCCATGCCGTTTTTCTCAATAATTTTCATCCATATTGGACCTGACATTACATTACAGCCGCAAGCAGTTTTAAATGACTTTTATTCCTTTAGAAATGACATTTTGTGCAGGCACTGTTCTAAACACAGGAAACACACGCCACTTTACAGGCATACTATAGACACCAGGTACGATATTTAAAGGAATATTTTGCTTTTATTTTTTCACTTTAAGCATCATTAAAATCACTGCTCCCTAAAAAACGTCCCTTTTTAAAACTTTTTTTTGCATTGGTACATCCCCTGGGGCAGGACCCGGGTTCCCAAACCCTTTTTAGGACAATAACTTGCATATTAGCCTTTAAAATTCGCACTTTTGATTTCTCACGTTCGAGTCCCATAGACTTTAGCGGTGTTTGAAAGTTTGCGCGAACTTTCGGTCCGTTCGCGTGTTCTGGATGCGAACCGAACCGGGGGGTGTTCGGCTCATCCCTACTCTTCATTCCCCAAAAGGATTTGGCCTACCTTTACGATGCGACAATAGAAAGCATGGTGCTTTCTGACCACCACCCGATCACCATGACCCTACGATTCCCCCAGAGGGAGACGTTCACCAAGATCTGGAGACTGGATGCTTCCCTTCTTACGGATCTTGGTGACCTGGCTACCATTAAACAGACTATTGGCGACTACTTTCGCAACAACGACACACCGGACGTTTCCCCCATGATTCAATGGGAGGCTTATAAATGTGTGGTGAGAAGACACCTGATGGCCATAGCGGCCAAGAAACAGGAACAACACCAGACCTTGATCCAGGAACCGACAGATAAAATATCTAAACTGGAAGCGCAACATAAATGTTCGCTAGCCGTGAAAGTAGCAACCGAACTTGCTGACGCGCGGGCACTCCTGCTAGAAGAATTGTTCAAAAAGGCACGGCAGCAACAGATGTTATCGCAGAAATTATTCTATGAATACAGTAATAAGCCTGGGAGACTTCTGGCGAGATCTATGCAAAATTGGACCCTCGCTCACACTGTCCATCACATATTAGATAAATCTGGGGTGACACACTCTAAGAATGAAGAAATCGTGTGCCAGTTCCACACTTTTTACAGTCAGTTGTATGACATCCAATCGAATGAATATAACCCAGCCTCAGCAAATACACGACCAGACCTGATAAGAGACTTTCTTCATATGTATAGCCCTAATGTGTTATTGACTGATGACTGGCATGCCCTTGAAGCCCCCCTGTCATCAGAGGAATGGGAAAAAGCCTTAAAGGCCACGAAGTCGGGCAAGGGTCCAGGGCCAGATGGCTTCACGACACAATATTACAAGAGCTTTGCGGACCTCTTGGCCCCGGGTTTCCTCAGGCTTTCAACACCCTATCAGATTCTCCTGGCTCTCCCAGTAGCCTGCCAGAGGCATATATTTCGGTGATCCCAAAAGGATATAAAGACCCAGCTAATGTAGCCAATTACCGACCAATCTCGCTTCTGAACGTGGATGTCAAATTATTTTCCAAGGATCTTGCGAAACGGCTGTCCTACCATGTGCATGCCTGGGTGGGTCTCGACCAATTTGGCTTTGTCCCTGGCAGAGAAGCCAGACCCAATACTATCAAAGTTCTAAACCTACACCATTGGCTTACTTCCACTCACAGCAAAGGGTTTTTTCTATCAATGGATGCTGAGAAGGCCTTCGACTGAGTGGCCTGGGATTATATGGATGCAGTTCTGAGGCTCTAGGACTGGGGAGCTGTATACGAGCTTTTATTAGGGCGCTATATGCTAATCCAAGCGCTAGAGTTCCGGTCCACGGCCACTTGTCAGGCACCTTCTCCATCCATAATGGAACCAGACAGGGCTGCCCCCTTTCTCCCTTACTTTACATCCTCACACTGGAACCTCTCTTGCTCTGTATTCCGTGTGAACCCGAACATAAAAGGCATTGAAGTTCATCAGCGGGAGTATAAGCTTGCAGCCTTTGCGGACAACATTCTGCTCTTTCTCTCATCCCCGCTAACGTCCCTACTCAACCTGATGCAAGTCTAGAACAGTTCCGACTTATCTCAAATCTGAAAATTAATTTTTCAAAATCATTTGCACTGAACATCTCTCTACCCCCTAAATTAGTGTAGAAATGCCAGACGAATTTCCCCTTCTGTTGGAAGAAAGATGCCATCTGCTACTTGGGTATACAACTACCTAGCAGGTTAACGGAATTATATGACAAAAACTTCATGTCAGAACTGAAAACTTTACAACAAGACCTCCTTAGGTGGAATGCGCCCACCATCTCCTGGTTTGGACGAGCCTCCATTCTAAAAATGACGGTGCTCCCCCACATTCTGTATAAACTGCAGACAATTCCAATTCATCTGCCACCTTCCTTCTTTGCGGCATATAAAAGAATGTGCAGGACTTTCCTGTGGGGACCCAAGGGGGCATGAATTAGATGGGTGAAACTGGTGTTGCCAAAGTCTGGTGGTGGTATTGGCCTTCCTGACTTACAGAGATACTACTGGGCTACCCAGTCAGACCGGTGGTGGATTGGAGGATCTATGCCTGATGCAAGGGATGGGTGCTCCTGGAGCAATTGATAGCAGGAGTCGAACTCCGTTCAGGTCCCTGGTTCTCCAAAAAACATTTTACACCCAAAATCCAGTCACACCGCCTTATTGGAGCAACCCTGCTTGCCTTTGATAGGGCCTGTAAAGTCCACGCGATCTCAGCCAGAGACTGTGCGATTACCCCTATTAGAGGGAACCTGGATTTCATCCCAGGGATGGCCAAGGCCTATTTGTCAGCCGAATGGCCTTATGCAGAGATGCAAGCCAAACACTTCTTTTCCAGGGGCAGGTTCCTCCAACAGAGAGAGCTTGCAGCCTTCTCATTGACCAAATCCTTCCCTTTTTGGGCATACCTACAACTTAAACACTATTTAGACAACCCTGCAACTAGGGAAAGCTCCACAAGAACCCCCACCATTTTAGAGTCACTGTGCTCTGGCCCGTCTCCCCAGAGGCACGTGATATCAGTACTTTATGCCTCCATGTTCCAGGAACTTTACAGTGAACTACACAGAGAACGTGCGTTCTGGGAGACCCAACTAGATACTGTGATTCCGGAAGCCAGCTGGGATCGCATTCATCTATACATCCATAAAGGATCACTGAATGTGCACACCCAGGAGAATGGGTATAAGATTAAAATGCAATGGTATAAGACACCAGAACTGCTTCACAAATTCATACCCGCAGTCTCCGATAGATGTTGGAGATGCAGCCAAGACTTAGGTACCATCCTTCACATATGGTAGTGGGAGAGCACACTGATTCACCCATACTGTGGCGGAAGCTGCACGACGCGACGACTACGATCCCTTTGCTCCCACTGGAGTTATCACCTGCACAGTACCTCCTTCATCTTTCCAAAATATCAAAGGATACTATAAATCAGTGGCCATGCATATCATAAACGCTGCTAGGCTATGATTGCCGGTGCATTTGAGGTCTACATCGACCCCTTCAATGAAAGAATGGGCGTCGCGCATCAACCACATTGCAACGATAGAGGAGCTGATATATACCTCCCAAAATAGGATCTAAAGCTTCTCGATGATATGGAAGCCTGGTTTACCTACAGAAATTCTCAAGGATACCAAGAGCTGGTGCAAGATAAGGGTTAGCGGATGTAGCACGGTCACGCTCTGTTATAGATATAATCTGCCAACATTGGAGGTGTCAATATTTTAAACATGGTTCCTGAGAGGAGTAGATAGAGAGGGTAGCTGGTGGCCATCCCACCCCCTCTCCTACCACTAACCTCTCCCTACACTCACCCCCCCCCCCTTTTTTTCCCTTCCCTCCCATTTCTCCTCCCTCTTTCTTCTCCCCTTCTAATCTCCCCTCCTTATCTCCTTCCTACACGACCCCCAATGGGTAGAGAGTTTGGAGTAAAGGGCTGACTTAACAGTTGGCCCTCCCGTCCACTCTTCTCAGGAAATGCAGACATTCAGTGAACAGGCCGTGAATCAGGCTAGGGGCCCCGACTTTCATGTGACTTTGACAGGTCGACAGGCATATGCAATTCCTTACACAAACTCTACAATTTAAGAATGTCTTAAAGTGCTCTTTATGCCTTGTCATGTGGAGAGTGTTGATTATACATTATGCACGGAGTACCTTGTTAAATATGTTGATGATGCATAACCTTTGTTAGCACTCCAGTTGGAGCCCTACTCTTTTGTATTGATACATCTGTAATGTCTTTCATATCTTTAATAAACAATCTTTATGGGAAAAAAAAAGTAACCCACAACAATGCACCACTAGTGTGTAATTTCAGCCTCAACCAAAGTTCTGTGAGGCAAGAGCAACACGGACAGACTCCTTTGTGGTGTATGATGATGAACTGGGCTCAAATGGGATTGGTTCAGTGAATAGGGCCTATGTCACTATGTGAGGTTTGTTTTCTGCAACATAGAAGATAGCCTATTGTTGTTGCAAGTAGTGTTGGAAAAGGGCTCTGAGACATCAAGAAAAAAATGTTGGTTGGCAAAGAATATCCAAAATTTAATGTGGGTGGGGGACTGCTTAACCTGGAGTTGGACTCAAGGCACTAGCTGATTTGGTGATGCACCAATGAGAGGGGGGAACCCTAACACAATGTAAGCTAATGTTAGCAACAGAAGCAAAACACAGGGGGTGATTTACTAAGAAGAAGGCACTGCACCAGTTCATACATTAATTGGTGTGCCAGAAAAGTCAGTAATCGAACGTGCGAACCAGCGCACATTGAAGCGCGAATAGCGATAATAAATACCCGCATTAGTAAACTGCAACTGGTGCTAGGGTAACTGTGGTTTTCTCATTGATAATACTGCACGCCCAATAAAATTGGTTAATTTCATCTCATTGGATGTGTCTTGTTAGGCAATTAGTGGGTGTTCTCAGTTAATTAACCCTTTTGATGCTAATCTCATTCATATCACTTCTTATATATCTTTGAAATGTGTTTTTTTCTTTTTTACCCAAAATCTTTCAATACATTACAAAGAAAAGAGAAGTGTTTCTAAACCCAATAAATTAATATTTTCAGATCTTGATCTTTAAAGGTGACCATACACTGCATTCATTTAGATCTTAAGTACATTAGATTTAGTGCAAGAGCCTGTTTGATTCCCTATAATTTGAATTAATTGTTCAAGTGCGCCTTCCCATTACCTATTTTGCCTAAATATCGAGTTGTACAGAGATTGGCCAATCAGATTGCATAGTGCATGACCATCTTAAGTGCCAAATTTGGAATGTAGATTTGCCATGACCCACTTGTATTTTCTAAATGATATTTATTGGGCATTATACAAGGCACATGAAAAACCACCCTTTTTCAAGACATGCTAGAGTGATCAGGAATCTTCAAACTACGGCTCTCCAGCTGTTGTGGAACTACACATCCCATGAGGCATTGTAAAACTCTGACATTCACAGACATGACTAGGCATGATGTAAATTGTAGTTCCTGAACAACAAATATGAAGAAATTTTGGATTGCAGAATGTTGCTATTAAGTCGGGCCAACATGAAAATATCAAGACCTAAAGAGCTTCTTGAATTTATTGTTCAATATGGAGATGAGAGTGTCTTCCCCAATCTTCGCATTGCTATTCAGATAATGCTAACTATTGCAGTTTCTATCGCCAGCTGTGAGAGATCATTTAGCAAGTTAAAACTAATACTTTCGTATTTGAGAGCCTCCATGGGTCAAGACAGACTCTGTGATCTTGCTCTGCTGAGTGTAGAAAGAGAAGAAACAGAAAAAACTGACTTTGAGCACATCATAGACCAGTTTGCATCAGTGAAAGCAAGGAAGGTGCAGTTGTAATTTTTATGTAGTGCCAATCCATAATTTGTTAATTGGAACATAAAAAAGTTTGACTTGTAGTTTTGTTAGCTGTTTTTTTTTGTTAAGGTTATCTGAAAGATAGGTTTCAAATGTTTTGACAGGGGTGCAGTTTCAATTCTTGCCATAGGTGCCATTTTCACTAGATACGCCTCTGGGGCACATATGTGAGTGCTGACCAAAACACCTCTTGACGTCAGTGCACCACCACCACATAGATATGGGCTTACCAGAGGCAAGCTATAAGAGATCCTGCGGCTAATACCCAGCCAGGGCCTTTTCCACAATGAAGTTGATGTCACACCACCAGCAGAGGGAAACCTGGACCACACTCCAATTGGCTCAAAGATCGAATGTCGGCCATGGTGGAAGAAAAGAAAATTGCATAAAGTATAGCCTGCTTTATGCAGAAGTTATACCAAAGATATACTTTTTCATTGCCTACAGATAACAATGGTGGCCAGAAGCCTAACCTGGCCAGAACAGAGCATTTTCCTTCCCTTAGCCTTCGAGTTAAATGTTAAAAATGCCACTATTATCTTTTTTAACTTTTATTAACATCTATGTATGTATTTCAAATGTATATTTATCTGTTTGCTTGGAGTTTCACTTTAATGTCATAAATCATATAAAGGAAAGAATGTCTATTAAGAGAATCCAATGCAAAGGATAATGAGCATGGAAAAGTGTACAATAGCATACAACCGTGGTCAAAAGTTTTGAGAATGACACAAATATTTATTTTCACAAAGTCTGCTGCCTCAGTTTTTATGATGGCAATTTGCATACTCCAGAATGTGAATATGAAGAGTGATCAGATGAGTTGCAATAAATTGCAATGTTCATCTTTGCCATGAAAATTAACTTAATTCCATAAAAAAAATTTCCACTGCATTTATGAAGAAGGCTTCAGGGCACCCAAAAATTACAGCAAGCACCAGGACTGTCTCCTACAGTTGATTTCAGCTGCAGGATCAGGCACCACCAGTACAGAGCTTGCTTAGGAATGGCAGCAGGCAGGTGTGAGTGCATCTAAACGCACAGTGAGGCAACGACTTTTGGAGGATGGCCCGGTGTCAAGAAAAGCAGCAACAAAGCCAGTTCTCTCCTGGAAAAACATCAGGGACATACTGATATTCTGAATAAGGTACAGGGATTGGACTGCTGAGGACTGGGATAAAGTCATTTTCTCGGATGAATCCCCTTTCCGATTGGGGCATCCGGAAAAAAACCTTGTCCGGAGAAGAAAAGATGAGCGCATACCATCAGTCCTGTGTCATGCTAACAGTAAAGCATCCTGAGACCATTCATTTATGGGGTTGCTCCTCAGCCAAGGCAGTGGGCTCACTCACAATTTTGCCTAAAAACACAGCCATGAATAAAGAATGGTAGAAAAACATCCTTCGAGAGCAACTTCTCCCAACCATCCAAGAATAGTTTGGTGATGAACAATGCCTTTTCCAGCATGATGGAGCACCATCTTTGCATAAACTTAATGTAATTGTCAATAAAAGCCTTTGACACTTATGAAATACTTGTAATTATACTTCAGTATACTATAGTAACATCTGACAAAAAGATCTAAAAACACTGAAGCAGCAGACTTTGTGAAAATTAATATTCGTGACATACTCAAAACTTTTGGCCATGGCTATACACTGTTGATAGGATTACAGAACAGAGAACAGTTGTATCAACACTTTTCATGTGGCCATTTAACACTGACCTTTCCCCCATGTCAGTAAAAATCAAAGCTCCATAAAACTCTGCATGCCAATATGTAATCATCTTACATTCATTAACAAACATTTTTTCTGCTTTTTCTTACAGTTATTGCTGTTGCACTTCCTGGTTTCTTAAGGCACTGGTGATATAACCCTGGCCTCACAGCTGCATCCTGGAAACTTCCTGTCACATGTTCCAGGAGGCAGACCTAGAGTTATAGACAGAGTTCCAGGAAGAAAATGGATTTGTCGGCCCTTAGTAAAAATGGCCACCACGAGAAGAATAGGGAGGAAAATGGAAAGAGATTCATCTGCCCTTAGTAAAAATGGCCACCATGAGAAGAATAGGCTGGAAAAGAAAACTAAAGTATGCAAAGAAAAAAAAAGCCTGCAATTATGTGTAAGTATCTGTTTGTAGATTGTCATTACTAAACATTTCTAAATGCACCCCTGTTGTAATTGGTATGATGGGGTAAAGTTCCTCTTTGACTATCTAAGCAACTTTGGTGTCCAAAGCAGGGCTGGGACAAGGGGTGGACAGAAGGGTCGGCTGCCCTGGGCGCAATGGTTTATTGCAGGATATGGGGGTGCCCTGACCCGAACCCTATAGGAAGGGGGGAGCTCAATTTGGCATCCTTGCCCTGGGCTCTGGATGACCTTGTCCCAGCACTGGTCCAAAGACTTTAGTTTAAAAAATATCTTTAGCCAAAATGTTACTGTAAATATCCATGGTGACGTACTGCTCTGCTTAGGTTAAGATATCAGTCTATTTGGGTTACGGTACACTAGATTCAATGTGATCTTGAAGTGTTCTTAACTCTAGGGCTCAGAAACTCTGTGTAATATAGGCCAGTTTCTCAGCAGCAGGAGGAAACCAGTGCTTAAGGATAATTCATGACGTACATGATTGGGCAGGCACACATGCATGCTTGACACTTAGTCTTGGCACTCAATGGCCTATATAAACTGAAACACTGCCAAAGGAAGTTGCTCAGTGGTCATTAGCTTGTCCTTGTTTACCTTATACCTGACCTGCTGATTCTTCCTCACTTCGTATCACCCAGCTTGTCTTTTGTACTCAGCTACCTTGTATCCTGTGTGCCCGGCTGATACTGATCTTCAATTGTTTCCTGGACTTTGTCTTTGCCTTCTGATTTGATACCATCCTCCCCTGCTGTTACTGACTTCAGCTTGTTTCCTGGACTCTGTCTCTGCCTCCTGATCTGGTATCACATTATTCCTGTGCCTGGCCAATGCCCAGTGATCTTCAGTTCCCCAGTTCTACTCATCTGGCTGCAACAAAGACCCAGCTCAGCTTGCAAACTCTGGTACTCATGCCACTCTATGCCCTCACTCTCTCTGTCACCACCTTTGGAAGTGTTGGGCAGGAGGTACAAAAGGAGCCTCCTAATACAGTCAGTCTCCAGCAAGTACATCTATTTCAAGCAACATTACCTAAACACCCTTGTCCTAGCTCTGGGCTACTTCTTTCTTTTCTTTAAACTGTTCATAGTGAGCTCTCACACTTGGAAGGTTATTTTATGGTGACAGCAACAATGTGAGCCTCACACCTAGGAACCTTTTACATAGCATCATCATTAGTTGTCCTTTCATTAACAGGGATAGAGATAAGGTTGGCATGCCCCTGTGCTATGTATCATCCCAGTGCCAAAATGCCAAAAATAGGAGAGGGGGTTACCTGGCTCTCAGACAGTGCCCTTTAGGCTCCACCCAAGCATAGGTTGATCTTCTGTCAGGAGTTGGCCCGCTTGCTGATAACGATAGTCTTTGCCACATAAGAAAAGATGACTTCTTACTGGGATCTGACATGCACACCACGCATTAAACCACTCGATATCTGCAAGTAGCCTCCTTTTTAAATGTATAAGTTGTATCATGTACCAGAATCATCCAATCAGTGACAGACAACATAATGTATCTAAAACGCTAGGATCCTTCTGTCTTTGTAGAGCTAAGAGATGTTATCCCCTTCCTCTATTGATACTTTTTTACATTACCTACATATGGTTACCATTTGAAAAAAGCCAATTGCTTATTGATTTATGTCAGGAATTAGAGTTTTTTTTAATTCATTTTTATTGATTTTCTTTTTCCTTATACAAAGATACATAAGACACATCACAAACGACAACAACAAAAAAAGTAAAAAATTAATAATTTCAAAGGTATCTACAAGACATAATCATAGCAAAAATAATACAAACCCAAAAGACCTGCATGTACAGTATTCAAAATAAGAATGAGCCTTATACACTATGCTGCCAAAATTATTGGGACGCCTGCCTTTACACACACATGAACTTTAATGGCATTCCAGTCTTAGTTCATAGGGTTCAATATTGCGTTGGCCCACCCTTTGCAGCTATAACAGCTTCAACTCTTCTGGGAAGGCTGTCCACAAGGTTTAGGAGTGTGTCGATGGGAATCTTTCACCATTCTTCCAGAAGGGCATTTGTGAGGTCAGGCACTAATGTGGACAAGAAGGCCTGGCTCGCAGTCTCCACTTTAATTCATCCCAAAGGTGTTCTATCTTGTTGCGGTCAGGACTCTGTGCTGGCCAGTCAAGCTCCTCTACCCCAAACTCACTCATCCATGTCAATATGGACCTTGCTTTGTACACTGGTCCAAATCATTTGCTGGAGGGTGGATTATAGTGTGGGGTTGTTTTTCAGGGGTTGGGCTTGGTCCCTTAGTTCCAGCGAAGGGAACTCTTAAGGCATCAGCATACCAAGACATTTTGGACAATTTCATGCTCCCAACTTTGTGGGAACAGTTTGGGGATGGCCCCTTCCTGTTCCAACATGACTGCGCACCAGAGACTGTGAGCCAGGCCTTCTCATCCACATCAGTGCCTGACCTAAATGTGCTTCTGGAAGAATGGTCAAACATTCCCACAGACACACTCCTAAACCTTGTAGACAGCCTTCCCAGAAGAGTTGAAGCTGTTATAGCTGCTAAGGATGGGCCAACTCAATATTGAACCCTATAGACTAAGACTGGGATGTCTTTCAAGTTCATGTGCGTGTAAAGGCAGGCGTCTCAATACAGTGTATATAAGTTTGGGCATAACTATTCCTCACTCAAAAATAACATATTAAGTAGATATATGAATATACTGTATTATCGTAATAATCTATCTAGGCTGCCTTCCAGTAGGGTTGTGTGAGTCGTTTTTAGCCATGCAAACCATATTGTTTCAAGTTTATTAGAGTATCCCCTTTTTTGATACATCAATTATTCCCCAAAGAGGGAGACATTAATCTCCTCAATCCAATCGAATTGGAGGTTTAAGCTTACCATTATAAGTGACCTGCATCTTTATAGAGCAAATCAATCTATAGAGGCTTGTGTGCTTTATTGCCGTATAATTACCATACAATAAAACTCTGATTGGTGGATGTTAATAACTTATTTCCAGTGGCCTGGGTTTTCTTGAAATGCAGCTTATAAAACAATGCACTGCTACGGTTTTCTCAGTTCATTATGATTCTGACAACAGAGCAAGTTCTCCATTAAAATACCAGGGTCATATTTAATCGTACCTCAGAGCCAGGAGGAGTACGCTGTTCTTCCAGGAAATAAAGTTATAGATACAGGAAAAATACAATGTAAATATATGTAACGCGTTCTTCTGTTTTTGATCATTTAAAAAAACTGCAAATGAAATATTTATAAAAAGGCTATAATTCCCATGTAGAAAGCACATTAACTATACAGACATTCATTCCATATAAATACACATTTTTTAACAAGTAACCTTGTACTTGTGCTTTATGTAATATTCATAAACCTGGCCCATAAAGTTGTCCATAACAATATTTCTTAGAGCTGTAAATTACTATAAAGCGATCTAAAGTACAGGATGAGGCTGTGCAATGGGCAGGTTGTTGTATTCTTATTTTATACTACTGTATGTTAGGAAATGACATGAATATTAACTTACTTCTGTTCAAGGATGTAGAGAATGTCAAGACCAATAAAAATCTCTAGGAGATTGACTGAGGTATCAATGGAATCAGCGATTCATCAACGCTATTTGTCTCAACTAAATGCATTGAGAGCAATTATGAACCTAACATCTTCCGATATTTGTGGTGAACATCAATTTAATGAAGACCCTGGGAATGTTTCTTCTCTCTGATAGAGATTTAAAGCGCCATATCATTTTAATTGGAACAAGCAATAGAATATAGACATTAATCTTTAGCTGTCCGTTACGATCAGTGGATCCGTATTTTTCCTTGATGTGCAGAGGAGGCCACGTTCTTATTTAATAAGGCTGTCAGATTCATTGTGCCAACCGTCAGATTTGTGCGCATGTGTGTAAGCATGCACAACTTCTGTGCATAGAAGCTTAGGTAGACAGGCAACTGTGTGCACACATGAGCACATCATAATGTGTGTGTGAATGCACGTTCCATGTCCACCATTGACAAGTGGATGAATTAAACTGCATAGGCTCATTGCTGAATGGTCTTTCAGCTGTAATCCTGTGACTTAAGATTCCTGATCTTAAATCTTGTGCTTTACCATTATTATTAACGCTCTGTGTACATTGAAGATTGCAGACAGACAGTTAAGAGTTCTTTATTGCAAAAAATACATAGTAAAACCCACCTCTTTACATATTTTCATTTTTCCATTTAAAATTTCACTTGAATTAGGGATGAATATGGTTAACTAGGGGTTAATAAAGAGATAAGTAGGACTACATTTTCATTTATTTTTACAAGGTTGCTTTACCTGACATTATGTGAAATTTAAAGGTCACAACTTTAATAAGCTATGAAAGAACCAGAGTAAATACAATGTAGCAAAATAGCAAACGCTTAGGCCCCTTTGACCCATCTGCTTAACAGGAAATCTGTCTGATGATCCACGCTGAGCAGGCAGATGACAGGTCCATGTCCACTCCGCTATTCTCTATGGCAGTGTTTCTCAACTCCAGCCCTCAAGGCTCCCCAACAGGTCATGTTTTCAGGCTCACCATTATTTTGCAGAGGTGATTTGATCAGTTTCACTGCCTTAGTAATTACCACAGCCGTTTCATCTGAGGGGAATCCTGAAAACATGACCTCCTCTATGGGGCAGTCGGGTGAAAACAGACCACCTGTCCATTTCCATCTGACTGTCACCTGATCCGCTAGACAGATGGGAAACGGAACTATATCTGTCTGTTTCTGGTGGACGGGATTAGAACGGTTGCAGGCAGGTGTAAATGGACACCTGTTTATTCACATCAGCCTCCCCAGAGAGAACAATGGGTGGCCTGAATGGGTCTGCCTGAAAAACGGACAGGCGGACCCAATCGGTCTGCTCATGTGAAAGGGGCCTTATTCTCACTGCAGACACTGTTTGCCAAGTATCAGTTTACACAGGAGCAGTAAGAATTGATCTTTTGATATGGAACAAGTCCCAGCTGTCAAAATGACAGCGAGTAAATGCAGTCAGGGAGTCTTGGGGGGAAAAGCCCAAAGTATTTTGATTACATTTTTTAGGGCATGTGTGGTATGTACAAAGATCACAGCTGCCTAAAGTGATTATAAGGGTTAAAAATGTTTTTCTAAAATATTAGACGTAATACTTACCTGCTCTGTGCAATGGAATTGCACAGAGCGGCCCCGAACCTCCTTTTCTAGAGTACCCCTCTGGCACTCCTGGCTCTTTCTCTTCTGTGTCTGTCACCATAGTAAGCCACTTGCTATGGGGGCAGATGTGCTGGCTCCCACGCTGGGCTGTGTGCATCCATAGACACACACGGCGCAGCTTGGGAGCCAATGACTTCTGCTGTTGCCTCTTTGTCCTATGAATGCAGGGAAAGAGGAGAGTGCCGCTACAAGTAGGCATAGTGCTGAATCAAGTGAGTGGATCAAGTGAGGACTCAAGTCAGGAAGTATTTAGGATCTTTTAACATTGAATTTACAAACTGGAAGATTGTAAGTTTTCCATAAATACTATTTAGAGATATAGAAGAATGAGACATATTGGATGTGTGTATTCAACATTAAAATGTATACCCATTTTTGTATTTTATTTTTGGTTCTGCACGTATGAATTTGATCAACACAGTGGCTTAGTGATTAGCGCTCGGATCTAGCAGCAGACAGGTCATGGGTTCAAATCCCACCTATTTAGCTATCTACCACTTCCCTAAAGTTTTAATGGTGAATGAATATGTGCGTAGGCGAAAGCATATTTGCCATCACCATGATATAATTTATCTCTCGCTGATGGCACTTATAAAAAGGGGCTGCGCCTCCGCCCTTTACAGATGTCACATCAGATTTCTTGGTTCCTATCTCTTGTGCTTTGGAACGCACGCCGCGACTTGGTGAGACGGCGAGCATATTAACCTAAAGCTGTACATGTTGGTGCTGACTTCCAGCACTCCTAACTGTAAGTGAGCATTGTTTTACTTACCTGTTTTTACATACCTGTAATAAACATATTATGCTGTGATTCTCAATATGTTTCTCCCGAGCCTTAATATTTGATCATTGCCAAGAAGACACCTTGTGGTTTAGAGTCATCGCTTCCATATATGTTGCTGGTTGAAAGAGTTCAATATTGCTACAAGGCGTATTTATTATAAAGTTCTGGTGAGTTTGTATTTCTCATGCACGATTTGTGGTGGAGCACTATTTGAAGGATACATTTGTTCCTGCACTTTTCTTTGGATCACGGTGAATGGACTGTTCTGTGAAGATTTACTGAGAGATTTTTTTTTTTTTTTTTAAGTATTGCATTTTTTTGGAGTATATATGAGCTTTATTATCATGGGTTTTTTCATATTAATTTTATCACTTATGTTAAATGATTAAGTTGTTTATATTGATTCTAATTGTCACGTGAGTTAGTGCCACACTTTTTCTTATACATCTTTTTCACTTAATCAGAGTGGTCTCTTCCATTTTAAAAGGGGCAGCTTCACTCATTACTACTCACAAACAATGGCGCCATTGCTTGTCACTTTATATATACATCCTCATATGAATTTTTCATATAACTAAAGTCCATCTCCAGCCCCCCCCACCCCAATTTTTTGGGGGGTTATATTGGGGAAGGGTCAGAACATTTGTCAGGTTTTTATTCCTGTCTGTGCCACTGTTGGGGGGATTTCACCTCACTTCCTCTGGTGAGCACATAGGAAGCTAGAAGATTTGCTCAGTGGCATAAATACCCAATAGGGACATAAATATCCAATGCACAGGATATGCAACACACCTTCAAGGTCAGAAAGGACATCTATACTAGGGGCCCGTTTAAAAAGAGTTTTCAGAGTGGTTCAGTTTTGCTTTCCCTTACTTCATTAACTTCTATGAAGACTTAGCCAGTCTGGTCAAACATTCCCATAGACACACTCCTAAACCTTGTGGACTGCCTTCCCAGAACAATTGAAGCTGTTATAGCTGCAAAGGGTGGGCCAACTCAATATTGAACCCTCTGGACTAAGACTGGGATGACATTAACCACTTCTGGACTGCCCACCACACATATACTGTGGCAGGGCATCCCAGCTGCTCAAAACGACGTACCTGTATGTTGTTTCGTGCATGAGCTACTGTGGGCGTGCAGGGGGAGTGCGCATGTGGGTCCGGCGGACTCTGTGTCTGCTGGCCACCCGCGATTGCGGTACAGAGAGGCAGAACAGGGATCTGTCCGTGTAAACAAGGCAGATCCCCGTTCTGACAGGGCACAACATGAGGACCTGCTGATCCTAGTGATCAGGAACAGTGATCTCTGTGTTGTCCCAGTGAACCCATCCCCCACACAGTTAGAACACACCCAGGGAACACAGTTAACCCTTTGATCGCCCCCTAGTCTTAACCCCTTCCCTGCCAGTGTCATTTATACATCGATCAGTGCTTTTTTTTAGCACTGATCACAGTATTGGTGTCACTGGTCCCTAAAAAGTGTCACTCAGGGTTAGATTTGTAGTCCCGCTAAAAATCACAGATTTCCGCCATTACCAGTAAAAACAATAAAAAAAGCCCCTAAATCTATCCCCTATTTTGAAGATGCTATAACTTTTGCACAAACCAATCAATATTAGCTTATTAGGATTTTTTTTACCAAAAATATGTAGAAGAATACATATTGGCCTAAATTAAAAAATAATTTTTTTTTTGAATATGTATTATAGCAGAAAGCAAAAAATATATTTTTTTTTTTTCAAAATTGTCCCTCTTTTTTTGTTTATAGCACAAAAAATAAATACCACAGAGGTGATCAAATACCAAAAGAAAGCTCTATTTGTGGGAAAAAAGGACATATATTTTGTTTGGGTACAGCGTCGCATGTCCGCGCAACTGTCAGTTAAAGCGACGTAGTGCCATATCAGAAAAAATGGCTTGGTCATTAAAGTGGATGTAAACCTGAATTTTTTGGGGTTTTTTTTTTTTTTTTTTTATGTCATAATGTACAGTATAAGATTTCCCATCATTTGAGCCCAGTCTTGCCACAAAGAGTTAATCCAGCTCTGAGCAATCCTCTTTTATTGTTCAGTGAGATAAAACTTGACAAACAGAGAAAAACTTTGTCAAATCCTCCCCCTTGCTGTGAGTGACAGGTGATTTACATATCTCGTGCACTAGCCTAAGACATGCATTATTTTTTAATTCCCACCCTCACTCCTTTCTTCAGCAGCTCTGCAAGGATTGGCTGTTCCACACCTCAGCATGATTTGGCATGCTGAAGTCATGTGGTTACTTTCCTGTCTTTTCACTGGATGTTAGAGATCACAGCAGAAGTTCAGTGTAAGAAATACACAGGAGAAAATGCATATTGACAAGGGGAGTGTAGAGGTAGGCGGGGAGTCTACTGACATCACGACTCCACCCACTGAGCTCCAGACAACAGACCCACCCACAGAATATGCAGTTTTTGGGTTCTCATAACAGACAGAGGGGAGACATTTGACAGGTAAAGATACATGCAGGAGGCATGTATATCCTTATAGATAACCCCTATGGCAGTAGTTTAGAAAGGATGACATTGGGTTTACATCCACTTTAAGGGGGGTGAAACCTGCCGGGGCTGAAGTGTCTAAAGTTTATGTGCATGTAAAGGCAGGCGTCACAATACTATTGGTAATATAGGGTATATCTATATATAGTATATACAGTATTTTTTTTTTTGAATATCTATTTATTTTGCCTACACAAGTGAGAGTACTCCTTTTTTTTAACAAGTTGTTTCATCTATAAACCCTCAAAATTGTCATTTTAGCTATCTGAGAAGCAAAGGCATTTGTCCTATTAGCAGACCGTTGCAAATATCTTCTTATTTTTCAGTCAGCAACTCTTCCTACAGAGTCCCTTTCCTCATCCAGAGATTCAAATGACATGTTGCTTGCTTTCAGCTGCGGCATTCTCAGGGGAATTGTGAAATAGACCCACTACACATATTTATGCAGTATGTCTGTCACACTGGAAAAAGCACAAATTACATGTTACACATGTTGGAGGCATGAACTCGGTTTCATTTTGAGAATTTCACAATTTGATGCTGCCGTTTTCATCCCTGCTGGGAACAATGTATTACTCTGAGCAGTTACAAGTTACACTGCATGAAAATTGAAGCAGAAATTTTGTTCTGACCTGCAGAAATAACCTGTTTATAGTTGGACATCATTTTTCTCTGCTTTTAACCATCCTGCACTGATTTATAAAAGCTAGGCAATGTAATGCACTTTTTTTTTGTTCAACCAGTTTGTATTTATTTCAGGTACTTATAAAGCACCCTCAATTTATGCAACACTTTACATATACATTGTACATTCACATCAGTCCCTACCATCAAGGAGATTACAATCTAAGGTACCTAACTCAAATTCATACACACTAGGGCCATATTACCTACCAACATGTAGGCAGGTGCAGTCTGCTGTCTCCACTGAAAGTGGCGCTCAACTGCAGCAACAATGCAGAAGGAGAGGAAGTCAGTTTACTTTATGACTTCCTGTGTCACTGGGGCAGCAATCTGATTGGATGCTGGCTGCCCATGTGGGTCTGGTGGCCCTCTTGGGAGTGGCAGAGTCTATTTAGCACCCTGGCCCCTGAGTTTGGCGTGCATTCCTGGGAAGTGGCTAGAGTAGGGAAAGAGCACCCGCCTGTCAGGGAAAGTGATAGCGGTAGGGAAACATTCCAGATGAGTAGGGGCAGGCTACGGACTCTCAATACCGTACCCCCTTTGGGACTGGACCAGCCAGGCTGCATTCCACCCTCTGAAGACAGACGCTGTCAGTACATCTTTACCCACTACTTTGAACTTCACTCTGAGTGTTACTCTAGCAGCGCTCTTCCACTGGGGTTGTTGGTAGTTGACATTCTCTGCAATACAAGTTCTAAGTTTATCTGCAACTGGTCTCTGTGTCTTTAGTGCCATTGCCCCTGCTGCACCTACCCACAAGCATGCCTTTGGAGTATGGGGAGTAAACCTACGCAGGCACAAGGAGAACATGCAAACTCCACGCAGGTAGTGTAATGGTTGAGATTCGACCTGACAACCCTAGTGCTGCTAGGCAGAAGTGCTAACCACTTAGCTACTGTGCTGGCTAAATATATATAAACCAAAAGAGAGAGTGGCACTCACTGGTCTTGAAAGGTTAGCGCACGATGGTGGTAATTTGAAGTTACAACGAGGCACAAGCTCGTCTTTCTCAGGAGGAAGACGAGCTTGTACCTTGTCCAAATGTCAAATTAAACCACCATTGTGTGATCACCTTTCAAGACCCATGAGTGCCGCTCTCTCTTATGCACTACAGTCTTTGCTATGCACCCGTGTCCATTTTCTATCCCTGATTTGTGTGCGGTGGCAACCATTGGATATATATATATATATATAAATAAATAAATATATATATATATATATATATATATATATATATATATATATATTTTTTTTTTTTTTTTTACCTAACAATGCTTATTTCTGAGATACTAAAAATATTGATACTTTTATTCTCAGTGGTACAATCCCAGCACTGAGACAAGTAACAATGTATCCCTTACACTAAAGCTCCCCTGAATACTTGACCTTTCCATAAAATGGACATTTACCACCTATTTCATTCTTTTAATCTTAAGGCCCATTTTACATGAATTGGACTCCACCAGGTGTCTGCCTGCTCAGTGGGGACTCTGTCCGCTGATCCCCACTGAGCAGGCAGATGGCTTGTCCATGTCTTCTCTGCACAGACACAGCCTGCTGTCTTCTATGGGCGGTCGGATGTAAACAGACCGCCTGTCATTTACACCCAAGGGCCATACAATCTGCTCCACTAAACAGATGGGGAACAGATCCCCCATCTGTCTGTTTTTAGAGGATAGGATTGGATTAGATTGGATTAGATGTCGGCAGGTGTCAACAAACACATGTCTGTTGACACCTGGTGCTCCATAGAGGGCAATGGATGGTCCGATCAGGTCCGCCTAAAAAACTGATAGGCGGACCTGATCGATCCACCCACGTGAAAAAGACCTAAAGCATTAACCCTAATGCTGCTAGTATTAATTAATACATAGGAATGCTTAATATATTTACTTGTTTTAAACTTTTTTTTAACATTTATCCGTCGCTTTCAGGTTTCTGGCCTAGGCCAATATTATGTCATACATCTCTGGGGTCCTAATGATCATTTTATTTTCCTTTCATCTTGAGGAGAGAAGGGGCTTTCCCAGCTAAGCACACCCTCCTGTCTGCATGCCTGAAGGGCAGAGGGATCCCATGAATTAAATGCTACATGAATCATCTGCCCTTACTCAAGATGGCCACAGCTAGAAATGCTTGGGTGTGTTTTTCAAAGTGAATTCTTAACAGAATAAAGCATGGGGGCATGGGTGGATGAGAAAATTTGCTCTGAATATTAAAAATGAATTAAGTTTCATTTTCAGTTTGCGGTGCTCAGATCTTCTTTAATATTTAATCAAACCACTAAAACAACTTTTAATGTGACTCTGCCATGAGGGTGGTATGAGGGCTGCCATTGGCCAAGCCTTCATTTAAACATACTAGATGTCTGGCTGTGTCTGACTTTAGTATGTTTTAGGCACATACTAAAAATGAGTGTCAGAAAAGTGTCAGAGTACCCTAACTCTTGCCTTACCTCTATACATTTTGTGGGTCAGCGATTCAGACAGTATTATTACATAGTTACATAGTTACATAGTAGGTGAGGTTGAAAAAAGACACAAGTCCATCAAGTCCAACCTATGTGTGTGATTATGTGTCAGTATTACATTGTATATCCCTGTATGTTGCGGTCATTCAGGTGATTATCTAATAGTTTCTTGAAGCTATCAATGCTCCCCGCTGAGACCACCGCCTGTGGAAGGGAATTCCACATCCTTGCCGCTCTTACAGTAAAGAACCCTCTACGTAGTTTAAGGTTAAACCTCTTTTCTTCTAATTGTAATAAGTGGCCACGAGTCTTATTAAACTCTCTTCTGCGAAAAAGTTTTATCCCTATTGTGGGGTCACCAGTACAGTATTTGTAAATTGAAATCATATCCCCTCTCAAGCGTCTCTTCTCCAGAGAGAATAAGTTCAGTGCTCGCAACCTTTCCTCATAACTAAGATCCTCCAAACCCTTTATTAGCTTTGTTGCCCTTCTTTGTACTCGCTCCATTTCCAGTACATCCCTCCTGAGGACTGGTGCCCAGAACTGGACAGCATACTCCAGGTGCGGCCGGACCAGAGTCTTGTAGAGCGGGAGAATTATCGTTTTATCTCTGGAGTTGATCCCCCTTTTAATGCATGCCAATATTCTGTTTGCTTTATTAGCAGCAGCTTGGCATTGCATGCCATTGCTGAGCCTATCATCTACTAGGACCCCCAGGTCCTTTTCCATCCTAGATTCCCCCAGAGGTTCTCCCCCCAGTGTATAGATTGCATTCATATTTTTGCCACCCAAATGCATTATTTTACATTTTTCTACATTGAACCTCATTTGCCATGTAGTCGCCCACCCCATTAATTTGTTCAGGTCTTTTTGCAAGATTTCCACATCCTGCGGAGAAGTTATTGCCCTGCTTAGCTTAGTATCGTCAGCAAATACAGAGATTGAACTGTTTATCCCATCCTCCAGGTCGTTTATGAACAAATTAAATAGGATTGGTCCCAGCACAGAACCCTGGGGAACCCCACTACCCACTCCTGACCATTCTGAGTACTCCCCATTTATCACCACCCTCTGAACACGCCCTTGTAGCCAGTTTTCAATCCATGTACTCACCCTATGGTCCATGCCAACGCACCTTATATTGTACAGTAAACGTTTTTTTGGGGAACTGTGTCAAATGCTTTTGCAAAATCCAGATACACCACGTCTACGGGCCTTCCTTTATCTAGATGGCAACTCACCTCCTCATAGAAGGTTAATAGATTGGTTTGGCAAGAACGATTCTTCATGAATCCATGCTGATTACTGCTAATGATATCATTCTTATTACTAAAATCTTGTATATAGTCCCTTATCATCCCCTCCAAGAGTTTACATACTATTGATGTTAGGCTAACTGGTCTGTAATTCCCAGGGATGTTTTTTGGGCCCTTTTTAAATATTGGTGCTACATTGGCTTTTCTCCAATCAGCTGGTACCATTCCAGTCAATAGACTGTCTGTAAAAATTAGGAACAACGGTCTGGCAATCACCTGACTGAGTTCCCTAAGTACCCTCGGATGCAAGCCATCTGGTCCCGGTGATTTATTAATGTTAAGTTTCTCAAGTCTAATTTTAATTCCATCCTCTGTTAACCATGTAGGTGCTTCCTGTGTTGTGTCATGAGGATAAACACTGCAGTTTTGGTTACTGAAGCCCCCCGATTCACTCGTGAAGACTGAGGAGAAGAATAAATTCAATACCTTTGCCATCTCTCCATCCTTTGTAACCAGATGTCCTTGCTCATTCTTTATGGGGCCAATATAGTCTGTCCTCCCTTTTTTACTGTTTACATATTTAAAACATTTCTTGGGATTTTTTTTGCTCTCCTCCGCTATGTGTCTTTCATGTTCTATCTTAGCCGTCCTAATTGCACCCTTACATTTCTTATTGCATTCTTTATAAATTCTGAATGCTGAGGATGATCCCTCAACCTTGTATTTTTTGAAGGCCTTCTCCTTTGCTTTTATATGCATTTTTACATTGGAGTTAAGCCATCCAGGATGTTTGTTCGCTCTTTTAAATTTATTACCCAATGGGATACATTGGCTAATGCCCTTATTTAATATGCTCTTAAAGCAAACCCAAACCCATTATGGTCAAAGCTTCAATATGACAGCCAGATTACTAAACTTAAAGGAGGGTTCAGTAATGGCAAACTCAATCAACCTCACGTGAGAGTGTCCTTTTGTACTCTGAGTCAACCTGTGGATAGTGAAGGAAAAAACAAAGAGACAACAAAGAACATTGACCTGAGGTGTGCTGGGGTCACGTGGTCAGTATGCCTAAAAGGGGGCATACCCAAGTATGAAATGAAATGAAAAGCATGAAATGAAAAGTAAAAGAAAAAAGGGAATGGGTGGGTGGGATATGAGAGCCTACAACCACAAGGGAAGGAGGCAAAGGCGGGCCGGCTTTATGCAGCCTGACTCCGCCTACAAAAAACAGGCTGACCTGCGATCAGTCTTATACTTAACACATGACCCCTCCCCCCAATACCTAACCCCTAAAGCAAGCCTTTAATACTTAGAATTTAACTATAGACTGAAGTAGAATAGTAAAGTATCGAACCAGGCAGAACTTCAGCAATGCAGGTTTATTAACACCTGATAACATACAGGTTAATGTTCAAAGTATTACAAGATACAGGTCTAATTTATACAGTTTCTTACAATGCACGCATATTAGATATAGGTATTCTTATCCTCTAACCAAATTGAAACAATTGTGAATTGTTCTCACCTTGAACCAGAATGGGTCTTTTCTGCCAATTCTTGGGAACCCGTCACCTGATAGGGACCAGTCGATCGGCCGGTGGTCTGGTCCCCTCACAGAGTTCTGGGCTCCACCTCGACCAAGTTCGTGAGGGAAATTCACCTGAGACCACATTCTGGAACAAGTTAAGAAGTCTTCTCTGACTTGTACGAGGAGACAAGTTACAGACAGATACTTGCCCATTGGTTCTGACCTCTATGACCCTTGCAATAGGGCAGCATACACAGAGTTAAGCCTTATGAGCTCCTATCTGACTTGTCTGTCTAACAATCGTAGAGCTTGCATTTATATACCCTTTTACAAGTCTTATCTTAACCATCTCTCTTACATATGATTGGTCGCTAAGATCTACGTCAATGTAACTAACCATAAATCTGACACCTGCTCTACAACCAGATAAACGTATTTATTCCCAAAATTCCTATATGTTCATTAAAGTGATTTATAACTGGTTTTGTCCAATTAAAACACCTGTGTAGAGACAGTCTGGCACCCAGCTGTGTTATCAAACTCTCCTCATCTTGATAAGATTTAACCTAACTTCAAGGATTACAGATTTATGACTTTTGGGAGAATTAACTTTCAATAACCCCACTAGATGTGTTATATGTTTCACTATATGTATGTATTTTAACAGTTTTAATGAGGGCACAAGAAGACCTTTGTTTGACCCTGTCAAACTTAATTTAATGTACTGTACATAACTTTAATTATTTCTAAACCACCTGTTTTCTTATCTTTATCTGTCTGATTTATATGCATTTCAGACTTGAGACAATTCTATATAACTTGAATCTATTCTAATGAACTTTTACCCAGTAGACTATCTTAATACATTTTCAAGAACACCTGTGTACAAGTACTTGTCATAAAGCAGAGGTCATTTAAAGTTCAACACTTAAAAATGAAGACTTTCTAAATCTATGGAAAACACAGTATAGATTATTAAAGATTAATAATTGTTGCTTTACTTATTGAATAATAATATTGATAAAACCACTACTATATAATAATATGAATAATAATAATAATGATGATAATAATAATTATCAATAAAATATATGCAAATCAATATGAATAATATGAAATACATTGGCTAATATGAGATTCTACAACAAGACAAATAAAAAAATCACATACTGTATATGAAGTAATCGCTTACTAATCCGCTTCTATCTGTTACATACAGCAGGTAAAATAAGTATTGAACACATCAACATTTTTCTAGGTAAATATATTTCTAAAGGTGCTATTGACATGAAATTTTCATACATGTTGGTAACAACCCATGCAATTTATGCATACAAAGATACATAAAGATACCAAAGCAAATAGGTTCAGAAATTAAGTGTAAAAAAATGGAATGACACAGGAAAAAAGTATTGAATACGTGAAGAAAGGGAGGTGCAAAAAGGCATTGGAAATCCAAGACACCAGATATAATCTATCAGTAATTAGAAAGCAATCCTGCTTCTTGTCAGTGCAACTGAAGGCCTATAAAAAGGTGTCTCATTACCAAGGTGTCACACAAGAAATATCTCATGATGGGTAAAAGCAAAGAACTCTCTTAGGACCTTACAACCTTATTGTTGCAAAACATACTGATGGCATTGGTTACAGAAGGATTTCTGAATGTTCCAGTGAGCACTGCTGGGGCCATAAACCGGAAGTGGACAGAACATCATTTCACCATAAACCAGCCACGACCAGGTCACCATAAACCACACCATGACCACAAGATTTCTGACAGAGGAATGAAACAAATTATCAGAAGAATTGTCCAAGAGCCTAGGACCACTTGTGGAGAGCTTCAGAAAGACCTGGAATTAGCAGGTACAATTGTTTCAAAGAAAACAATAAGTAATGCACTCAGTCACCAAGGCCTGCATGCACACTCACCACGTAAGAATCCATTGCTGAAGAAAAAGTATGTTGAAGCTCGTTTAAAGTTTGCTGCACAACATTTAGACAAGCCTGTGAAATATTGGGATAATATAGTCTGGTCAGATGAGACCAAAATTGAACTCTTTGGATGTCATAATAAACACCATGTTTGGAGGTCAAATGAGACATCACCCCAAAAACACCCCCATACCAACAGGGAAGTTTGGAAGTGGGAATATCATGGTGTGTGGCTGTTTTTCAGCATATGGTACTGGCAAACCTCATATCATTGAAGGAAGGATGAATGGACAAATATACCAGGATGATGTAGATACGAGGGTGGACATTTCTGCAAGACAATGATCCCAAACAGAAAGCCAAGGAAACTCTCAATTGGTTTCAAAGAAAGAAAATAAAGCTGCTAGAATTGCCCAGCCAATCACCTGACTTGAATCTAATAGAAAATCTATGGAAAGAACTAAAGATCAGATTTGAAGACTTTTCTTCAACCTAGAATTCTACTGTTTTGCAATATAACACCTAGTACCTGGGTTGTCTGCTTAGTACATATACATGTGCAAGAGTGCATGCTTATGCCAAAATTGTTTAAAGTGATTGGAAACAATCACCTTGTAAAACAACCCTTTCAGTTTAAAATATAAATAAAAGACAAACTGTGTACAGATATATAAAAAAAATTATAAACACCTTTTTTCCCTTTTCTTATAAGTGATCACATAAAGGCCTCTTGCACACTGCAGCTTGAAAAAGCTCAGTACACCTTTTTTTTATTGAGCTAAAATACAGCCCATTAATTGTAATGCGCCTATGCACACAGGCGCGTAAACAAGCGCCGTGCATCCTTCAGTTTAAATTAAATTTGAAAAATCTGCTTTTTCGGTCAGTAATTTACACCTCAAGCCCACAAATGCCCATTTACATAGTGTGCAGAACCAGAATGCCAGAATAAGTTTCCACGCATTTGGGCAAAGATGCGCGTGTGTGCGAAATTGCGCGAACGCATATACGCAAATATGTGCGTAAATATGCGCAAATACATAGAAATAAATAAAAAGTCTGAAAAAGTAGATGCTCAAACAGGCGTATCATGTGCAAGAGGCCAAACTCTCTTCTCTCTGTTCTCAGCTACATGAGAGTTCGGGGGAGGAGAAACAACATCACACTGAGCTTCCTGGTGAATGGCTGTGCAGGGGAGGCATGTCAGGACAAGTTTGATCATTGGCGGAGAGCAGGCTAAGTTCCTAGCATAGCTAGAGAACTGACCACAGTGTGTTCTCCTGCTTAGTGTGGTCAGTTTTTAAAAGGAAAGCAGGGGGGTCTAGCAGGGACACCACGGATATAGACATGTGTGGTTTGTTTCATTCCAAATTAATATTCAGATACAAATTTTGTTATGCGGAGATTCGGATATATCAGAATAACCGGATTACAATATAAACAAATTTTAGCGAATTCTATAAATAACGAAAATTTGGACTGATATTCAAATAGAATTTTATATTGAACTCCAGTTGAATTCTAACGCTACACATATTCCTAAAATCAAAGACAAAGGGGTTGATTTACCAATAGCAAATCCCCTCTGCATTACAAGTACACTGCAAGTGCACTTGGAAGTGCAGTCATTGTAGATCTGAGGGGAAGATCTGAAATGAGGGGAATCTCTGCTGATTTTATCATCCAATCATGTGCACGCAAAAATTCTGTTTTTTATTTTTCTTGCATGTCCCCCTAGGATCTACAGCGACTGTACTTGGAAGTGCACAGTAGATTTGCCTTTAGTAAATAAAACTCCATAGTGTGTTGTTAGAGTAGCATTTCAAAATAATGCTGTTTTAAGCCAAAGGTGATTTAAAGAGTCATTGTAATCATTTGATGAAGCTTATTCTTTTGTTTGTTCACTTTGCCACATTCAAATCGAAAAAAAAAAAAAAAATCAAAAGTTTACGATTCAACCGGATCAAAATGTATCAAATCAAACGTTTCGAATTGAAAAAATCAGTAAATTTGAAGAAAATTAGAAAAAGACATAAAACGAATTCCGAATATGAATCCCGAATACTAAATTGAGCGAGTCAACCGGATTTAACGAAGCTAAATAGCTAGATTAACAAACCGAAAGGAAACTAAACACATTTTTTTGTCATGCACATATTTACAGTGATGTTCCGGGCGCTTGTTATATTATTTGAGGCTCTTCTGGCCATCCAGTACATGTAGTACTGCAGTATGGGATGTGTCCAGAGGTAACCAGGACCAGCGTGGAGTACAAGTGGCCGGCATTTGGAGGCGTTCGTAAGTAGGAGTCGTTCGTAACTCGGGTGTTCGTAACTCGGGGACTGCCTGCATCAGGAATATGAATTGTTGGGGTAACAAACACTTTAGCAGTCAGATAGACATCTCATCTCTTTGGGTATGTACATGTTATATTGGTCTTTCTTACTCTCTTT
Organism: Aquarana catesbeiana; assembly: GCF_042186555.1. Taxonomy (NCBI): domain Eukaryota; kingdom Metazoa; phylum Chordata; class Amphibia; order Anura; family Ranidae; genus Aquarana; species Aquarana catesbeiana. The sequence goes on along the minus strand of NC_133327.1, from coordinate 613,217,437 downwards.
CTGGCACGCTGTCTCTTTCTCTCTCTCTTTTTTTCGTTCTCCCTTTGATACGCTCTCTTTTCCCCTCACTTTCTATCTCCCGCCCTCCTCTTTTCTAACCAACCACTGTATTATTTTGATTCATATTTACCAAAATTGCTCTTACAATTATTTTGAAGATTGCTTTACAACACCATAAGCAATATATTTAGTTGGTCTATAAAGATTTTACTTCTGTTGCAGCTAACCAGATATACTTCTAGATCTGAGAAAATAAATACACGTCCCTCTGGGAAACTGTTTCTTCAGATGAGAAACCACTTAAGGGACACAGTCAAATAAAATAGTTGGAAGGTTCATTTTATGGCCTGCTGTCCATATTTATACTCTGCCTGAAATTACTATTCTCTTTTCTTGCCCCCTCCAATTCTACAAATTGAATGCCTGGAGCTGCTTCAGAGGAGCAGTCAAGTGAGAGAACTAATAAGGTTGTGAACCTGTTATTTGAACATAATACATAGTTTATTCCAATAATGACACACCCACGGTTTTAGCACTTTCCGTATGATTTTTTTTTTTCCCCTTATGCTCAGATCTCTGAAAAGAATTACATTTTAACTCAAGACAAAGCATGAAGATTTTAAAGTTATGCATCAAGGTGTAAATGTGAGACCTTCTCTTTCCATGGTCTGCTATTCATTTTATATAATGCAGTCTGAAATGATCTAAAATTGAAAGTGATAATGAGACAGAATAAGGGCTGGATAATATACATACATGTATTTTCTGGACAGGCTGTCAGTGGAGAATTTTCTGGCACATTTTTCAGTGGACAGGTGTCAAAATAACGGGTGGCACCTACTTCCAATCCTGCTGTGTGCCAGTCTTTGTAACTGGAAGTGTTGTCATGGTAACCATGTGGGAGTCACTATAAGGGTTGTGCGGTGGGCTGTATTTTAGAATGATGTTGTGCTAGGCATTTCTGATTCCTACGTTTTCATGCACGTGCCACCTCTTTTATTGGCCGTGTTACATGATTATCAATGGCACAGAGACAAAGCAATTAAGGTCCATTCACACCTATCTGTTCTGGTATGTTGCATTAACGAAAAACACCTAGGGCATTCCAGAGAATAGAATATTTCATTTTAGAGCAACTACAGTGACAATGGAACCATGTCAACTCGCCCTAAAATCTGACAGTCACCCTGTTTTTTACCCTTCTCACTCTGCCACCCTGTATGATGTACAAATCAAAATTGGAATTGGATTCCTCTCATTCAGCTGACTTGATTCTCCTCCCTTTATGGTTGCAATGTGACCTGTGCTGTTCAAGGTAGTCCTAATTAAGGTTGAGTTTGGGTTTGAGTGTGTTCAGGTCGAACTAAGTGTGGCCCAGATCACGGAAAACTGTCATATTAAAGCAGGCCTCCGTTCCAGTCAGCTGAGGTTGTGGAATTCCCACTCCCACAGCCACACATAACAAAGGGACAGGGATGCTGGTGACATCATTGACCTAATATGACCCCATAATCCTATTATGTGTAAAATAAAGGGGTTGATTTACTAAAGGCAAATCCACCATGCACTTCAAGTGCACTTGGAAGTTCACTTGGAATTGCAGTCGCTTTAGATCTGAGGGGAAGATCTGAAATGAAGGGAAGCTCTGCTGATTTTATTATCCAATCATGTACAAGCAAACATGCTGTTTATTATTTTCCTTGCATGTCCCCCTTGGATCTAGAATGACTACACTTCCAAGTGCATTTTCAAGTGCACTTGCAGTGCACTTGTAGTGCAAAGTGGATTTGCCTTTAATAAATAAATCCCATGGCGTATGTTGCTGTTTTGGTTACAGGTTCTAAACGCTTGACAGTTTTTACATATGGACATTGCATAGTATTAATTCTTTTGTTATTCAGACTGGATTTTTTTCTCTTTTTTGTGTTCTTTGCATTTAAATGTAATACAATACCACTTTAAAGCAGAACTTTACTCTGTCATCCAAAATTAACTGTTTTTAATCCTCATGCTGCTATCCTCAGTGAAAATGAAGGTATGTTATATTTACTTTTTTTGAACAGTTTTTTTACATTTCTTTAGTTGCTTTCTGGTTTCTGGCCTAGGCCAAAATGATGTCATACATCCAAGGAGTCTTCAATGTTCATTTTTTTTCTTTCATCTGGAGGAGAGGTGGAGGGAATTTCTCGGCTAAGCACACTATCTTGCTTGCATGCCTGAGCTAAGGACAGAGGGATCCCAGGAAGTAATTGCTACATGAATCATGTGCCTTTACTCAAGATGGCCATGGTTGGAAATGCTAGAGGGGTATTTTTCAATGTGGTTTCTTAACAAAATACAGCACGGAGACATGGATGGATGAGTTTGTGTCAGGATCTGGGTCTGAACATGCCATTTAGGCTTTGGCTTTTCTCACTGTTCCATCAGGGATGTTGGACAGCTCTTTAGGCAACCTTGCTTTATATCTTGTTTCTAGTGAACCTTAAACCCTTTGCTCCTCCTATAAACTTCCTGATTTAAGCCATGTCTATGCACTTCCTGTTTGCCAGGTTATTGTGCTCTCTGCAGCTGATATCTTGCTCCTTGCATGCCTGCTGCTGTCCTTATCTTTGCTGCCACTTGTTTTTGACCCTTGGCTTGTTTATCGACTATGCTTCTGTGTGATCTCATCCAGCTAATACTTGCTACCAACCTTTGGCTTGTATACTGACTATGCTTCTACTCACTTCCTAGTGGGGTGATCTAGTACACAGACCCCAAACTGGGTGAACTTGGGTCATCCGTTAGGAGGATCTGCCAGTAAATTTCCTGCTGACTATTAGGGATGAGCAGAACACCCCCCGGTTTGCAGAAGAACATGCGAACAGGCAAAAAATTTGTTCGAACACGCAAACACCGTTAAAGTCTATGGGACACGAACATGAAAAATCAAAAGTGCTAATTTTAAGGGTAAATATCCAAGTTATTTTCATAAAAAGTGTTTGGGGACCTGGTTCCTGCCCCAGGGGCAATGTATCAGAGCAAAAAAAAGTTCTAAAAACAGCCGTTTTTTCGGGAGCAGTGATTTTAATAATGCTAAAAGTGAAACAATAAAAGTGAAATATTCCTTTAAATTTCGTACCTGGGGGGGTGTTTATAGTATGCCTGTAAAGGGGCACATTTTTCCTATGTTTAGAACAGTCCCTGCACAAAATGACATTTCTAAAGGAAAAAAGTCATTTAAAACTACTTGCAGCTATAATGAATTGTTTATGGGAGAAATCAAAAGTGCTAATTTTAAAGGCTTATATGCATGGTATTGTCATAAAAAGTGTTTGGGGACCCGGGTCCTGCCCCAGGGGACATGTATCAAGGCAAAAAAAAGTTTTAAAAATGGACGTTTTTTTCGGGAGCAGTGATTTTAATAATGCTAAAAGTGAAACAATAAAAGTGAAATATTCCTTTAAATTTCGCACCTGGGGGGGTGTTTATAGTATGCCTGTAAAGGGGCACATTTTTCCCATGTTTAGAACAGTCCCTGCACAAAATGACATTTCTAAAGGAAAAAAGTCATTTAAAACTACTTGCAGCTATAATGAATTGTTTATGGGAGAAATCAAAAGTGCTAATTTTAAATGCTTATATGCATGGTATTGTCATAAAAAGTGTTTGGGGACCCGGGTCCTGCCCCAGGGGACATGTATCAATGCAAAAAAAAGTTTTAAAAATGGACGTTTTTTCGGGAGCAGTGATTTTAATAATGCTTAAAGTGAAACAATAAAAGTGAAATATTCCTATTTCTTACCTGGGGGGGTGTCTATAGTATGCTTGTAAAGTGGCACATTTTTCCCGTGTTTAGAACAGTCCCTGCACAAAATGACATTTCTAAAGGAAAAAAAGTAATTTAAAACTACTCGCTGCTATAATGAATTGTCGGGCCCCGGCAATACAGATAAAAGTCATTGAAAAAAATGGCATGGGGGTCCCCCAAAAAATCCATACCAGGCCCTTTGGGTCTGGTATGAATATTAAGGGGATCCCCGAACCAAAATTTTTTTTAAAAATTGTGTGGGGGTCCCCCCAAATTCCATACTAGGCCCTTCGGGTCTGGTATGGATATTAAGGGGAACCTTGCGCCAAATTTTAAAAAAAAAATGGTGTAGGGGTCCCCCTCAAAATCCATACCAGACCCTGCAGGTCTGGTAAGGATTTTAAGGGGAACCCTGCGCCAAAGTTAAAAAAAAATGGCGGGGGGTTCCCCCAAAAATCCATACCAGACCCTTATCCAAGCACGCAACCTGGCAACCCCGCAGGAAAAGAGGGGGGACGAGAGAGCGCCCCCCCTCCTGAACCATACCAGGCCACATGCCCTCAACATGGGGAGAGGTAGCCCCCAAAGCACCTTGTCCCCATGTTGATGGGGACAAGGGCCTCATCCCCACAACCCTTGCCTGGTGGTTGTGGGGGTCAGCGGGCAGGGGGCTTATCAGAATCTGGAAGCCCCCTTTAACAAGGGGACCCCCAGATCCTGCCCCCCCCTGTTTGAAATGGTAACGGGTACATTGTACCCCTACCATTTCACAAAAAAGTGTCAAAATGTTAAAAAACCACAAGACACATCTTGGGACAAGTCCTTTATTAAAAAATAATAGTTCAAGATATCTGTTTATATTATCTATGTATGGATGATGCTCTGTTGCACTTCTCTTATTTTGTATGCTGTGTCTAATTCCTAGTGTATGCCAAAGTACCAATTTCTGAAATTGATTTTTTTCTATAAATTCTTTTTTGCAAAGGGCACTGTGCAACTTCCTATGTCTGCTCAACTTCTTTTTTAATTTTCGGATTATTAGTCCCCCTTTTACAGTGCATTTTAAGCCTTGCCCCTTATATAATTTAGCCACACCCAATTTTTTTTCTGCAGCATGTACCACTTCTTTCTCACACTGTAAACTGTTCTCTTGGGTTGGCATCTCTGACTATGTTGTTTTAGTGATCTTTAAGAATCAGTGTTGTAAGTACTTAAAGGAGTTTTCTACCTCTGCCAAAATTTCTAAAAATGTAATTGACCTTGCTGTGTAAACTAATGGTTATCTCTCAGTTCAGAATTTACAAAGGCTCTTAGATACATCTATAAAACTCTTGTTTTCAGTGGCTTTCCAAAGACATAGCAGCCTCAATTGTTTCTTTTTTTTGCTTTTTTTTTTTTAAGGGGCTAATTGGAAGTAAACATTATGTTCTTTAAAGTTCTTGGTTTTTAGCAAGAAATGTATACTTGGATTTAACCAAATACAGTGCAGTTCCACAGTGGAACCACCTTGTATACTATAAAAAAATTGCCATTAGCAACTGTAAATTGATTTGTAAAGTTTAGGTAGTGTTGCAGTTAATAATACAAAAAAAAGCACCAATGGCACTAAACATGACATTATGCACATTTACTTAAAGTATGTTTTAAAACATGGGCCTTTGCTTCGCTGTTCTTGAGTCCCCATAAAGAAGACCTGAACTCTGGAACCTGTGCCCAAAAATGGCAAACAGATGACAAAGGATCCGTCACCAGCATTGCCTGTATGTACTCTGTAGCAGATCTTTTCCCTATTACTAGCTTACCATGCCTTGTTATGCACTGTGTCTCTGTGTGAAGGTGGCCAACTTGGTGGAGGAGCCAGGCTTGGCTTCCTCATATCAAAGCTGCCCACGTAATAACTACTGATCTAATGGCTGATGGCGAATAAATCAAACAGCAACAGAAGAGGTTTGGAAAGCACAGATCCACAGAATGAATGGGGCAGAAGCAGGGAGTTTCTTGCACTGCAGGTCCTTTGGTACAGTTTTCTCTCCAGCACAGTGAAGAGTGATTAGCACAGTAGTAACATTGCCTTATCTTACTCCAAATCTGGTGAAACAAACAGTCAGAGGCAGAAAAGTGTTAGATGATCTTCTAATGAGAATATATAGCTTTGAGGCTCATGGCACACGAAATTTGCTGCTCTTTTTCAGGAAGATTCAAGACAAAGGGTACCTTTTAAGGGCACTACTTAGGCATGATTAACATTCCCAGATGTTTCCTGTATTACAGTAAATCTTCACACTTTGAGTTCAGGTCAACTTTAAATGACACATATTTAACATCTAGCTCTTACCTAACCAAATGTCATTTTTATTATGTTTAACAAGATAATTAATGCTGAGGACACTGGCTTTAAATGTAAAATGCATTATAGAGCTGAAGTTATTTCATATTTTCTCTGCCGCTTCTTATTTTCATTTGTTCTTTTATCTCAGCTGTTATGTTTCAGTTTCCTTATATATATATTAATTCTTTTCTTTGTTTTTTAAGTAGCACAGAATATATTAGAACACTCTTTTTTTATCCTCACTGACAGTATGCGGTTTAATTTCTTTTTCTTATTATCAAAGACATTTCACAAGCTGACTTGCTTACATGTGCTAAAAAATAGAAGGAATTTTAATGGTCTGTTCTTTGCCTCCTACATTCTCTGCAGGATTCTTGATGCCAAAGCTGTTCACCTGACTTCCTACTGAGATAGTTGATTCTGTTTGTCACCAAGAAAAAACCAAGAAAAAAAAGCCTTCCCAACATTTTATTTGCTTGCTTGCTTTTTAACTTTTTTTTTTCTTGCAAATATACATTTCTGCGCATTTAAAACTGCTGGGAGTCATAATTACATAAAGCAAAAATTCGATATCTTACCAAAAAATGTAAAAATGCATTAAAAAAATCTATCAACTAGAGATGCTTTACAAAGCTTTACAAGTTCAGCTAATAATGCAGAAAGCTGTATTCAAGTGCTGTGTCCTGCACCAACCAATCCGCAATTAATGTTTCTCCTCCCAATTTTTTCACACTGAAGAAAGGTACATGTGATTTGCTGCTTCGATATGCTGCATATTGCACATCATTGTTGCACCAAATGTTGATTTACTAAAGGCAAATAGGCTGTTTGCACTTTGCAATGGAATTTTCCCTTAGCTTAGTGAATTTGGTAAAAATTTTATTTCCTCAGAATGCTCAATCAGGAACAACCAAATAAAAAAAAAACAGCACTTTTGCTTGAACATGATTGAATGGTGAAAGTCAGCAGAGCTTCACCTCATTTACTAAGTGAAGGGAAAATACCTGATGATTGTACTATTAGAAATCAGCGCACAGATAATAATCAGTTTCTAATCCCCTTTTGCAGGAGCAGAAAACAAATAACACCCTCTGGCCAGTAAAAATAAAACTTCAAACAAAAATCAGCACTTATGTCGCGTACACACGATTAGGATTTTGGTCGGAAAAAGGTATGATGGCTTTTCTGACGGGATTCCGCTCAAGCTTGTCTTGCATACACACGGTCACACCAAATTCAGACCATCAAGAACGTGGTGACGTACAACACATACGACGGCACTAGAAAAAGGAAGTTCAATAGCCAATGCACCACCCTTTGGACTCCTTCTGCTAATCTCGTGTTTATCTCGTGTTAGTAGAAGTTTGGTGAGAGACGATTCGCGCTTTTCAGACTTGTGCTTTTTAGTCCGTTACTGCTCTTCAGTTTGTGCTTGTGGGTTTGTATCTGGTTTTCAGTGCTTGTAGTCAGTTCGTATCTGTTTTTCAGTGCATTCTTGTCAGCTCGTTTCTGATTTTCAGCTCGCTCTTCACAGGCCTTGCTGTTATTCAGTGCGTTCTATTAGTTTGTTCTGACCAGCCGACCGTTTTGAAGCCATGGTGCGGGTATATACTCATCGTTGAGTTCATGCTATTCGGGTGCTTGGTGTTGGGGTTTTTGCTTTGACCCAAGTCCAGTCCATGAACAGGGTGGGGAGGAGTTCATGGACCAAGAATTGGTTGCTCCAGTGTAACCAATTCTCTCATATGCCTTTGCTGCGGGAGATCCAGGTGAATAACCCTGATGATTTCAGGAATTTTCTCCAGATGACAGACCCCCTTTTTCACCATCTGTTGGCTTTGCTGTCCCCTTATATTATGAAGCAGGACACCTGCATGTGGCAAGCCATCACTCTGGAGCAGAGGCTAGTTGCCACGTTGCGGTACTTGGCGACGGGGAGAAGTCTACAGGACCTCAAGTTCTCTATAGGCATCTCCCCCCAGGCTCTGGGGATCATTATTCAAGAGACCTATTCTGCCATCATTCAGGTCCTGCAGAAGGACTATATTAGGTTAAGTTTTCTCCTTTAACATCACATTCTATATATTTAATGTATGCTAATGTATTGTATTTCTTTCATCATTCCCTCATTACCATGATTGTAATATTCTGTGAATGTCCCCTTTGTTCTCATGCATGCTGGAAGTTTTTAATGCTCCTTTTTTGTCCTTCATGCATATTTGCTTTCACTAACCTCCCCAGCATGCTATCCTGGTCCCATATACACCTAGTCTAGTCACTTAACAATGTATTTAGAGGCCAGAAATAGGAATATGAAACATTGCTTGGAAGTGGGGTACAATTGTCTGTTTGGGCAGAGTTCCAAGTTGAAGACATTATTTATTCCCTTAACAAAGCTGCAATACTTACCTTTTTTGGACAAGATTCGCACATGTAGACACCCCTAGTATCCAGTGAAGCACCTGTGTGAGACACCCTAAAAAGTTTGTTCTTGTGTCCCACACTAGTGCTCCTGAGTCCAGATGTGTAAACAGCTGCTGAGTGTCCTCTCCTTACATTACACTGAATCAAGTTTGCTATTCATTCTAGTTACAAACACATCTAGACAACAATGTCCTAAACTTCTTTCATTACAAATTAGCATGACCAAATGTAGTTAACCCTGTATCTGCCTAAAACATCGTATTTAGTTGGTGAACAAACAATGTTTACTGCGAACGATTACTGTGCCCACAAGCCTGAAAGTTGCCATTTTAAACTGTAAAAAAGTAAAGAAAGGCACATGGGACAGCATGCAAGTAATAATAATAAAAGGAACACACAACTACTTACTTTTTAGAAGCACTTTCTTGATCCTTGTGTACTGATCCTGCTCCCTCAATTTCAGGTCTGACCAATGTTTCCTCAATTGTTCCTTGAATCGTCGTACCCTAAAATTCCTGTGCAGACTCTTCACAACTTTAGTCATGATCTTGGCCTTTCTCACATTTGCATTTAGGTACAGTCAATACTTCCCGTTGTAGTCAGCCCTCTTCAAGATGTCCAACATCTCCACCATCTCTACAAAAGGACATATTGGAGGCCTTAACTCTTCTCCTCCGGGATCGGGACATTTCTGGCTCCGGGCTTTCCTCCTCGTTACTGCTATTTCGCACCTGCTGTGTCTCCGCCATGTTCATCTCCCACTGCGCTGAAAGAGAAGGGGTAAGGAATATTCTAGAAAGAACGTCAGGGGCGGGCAACGCGGGAGGAGTTTCATGCATGCGCAGTGTATATAAAGCTAACACGCGTGTGTTGTACCTATGTTCTGTGTGCGTAGGAAGGAGGACTGCAAGCGCCGAATGGTCTAACGAAGGTAACATTTTAACTTGGAACATCAGTGGCCTATACTGATTCGAGATTGAGGCCTGTATTGGGATAAGCTTAGGAGAGTTTAGAATGATATTAGTGTTTTTGTCTTGTATTTTGTCTTGCAGCAAATATGAAACAATTCAAAGACCCTGAATTCATGGGGCATTTCATTGACAAATACAGGGATATGCATAATTTGTGGGAGGTTAAAAAAATGTTATATCGCACTTAAACCATCTAGGAAGGCATCGCTGGAGAAACTGCTGCAATTTGTGAAGACGCAGGTCCCCAACGCAGACATTGAGTTTGTGGAGAAGAAAATTGGTAGCTTGAGAAGCATGTATAGGAAGGAGCTTAATAAGGTCCAGGCTTCCATGAGATCAGGAGCAGCAGCAGAGGATGTGTATGTACCGTCTGTGGTACTACAACAGGATGCGGTTTCTGGAAGACCAAATGGAAGTCAGGGAATCACTTGCTACACTTCCATCCACCCTTCCCCCAACCCTTCCCTCAACCCTAACTGGGGCTTCCGAGGACCAACCTGGGCCTTCCATCCTGGAAGAAGTTGAGGAGCCCAGCTGGAGCCAGGTATAGTATTTTTTAAAATATTTATTGTCCAAAAATTAGTGTTGTTAACTAGTTGTTATTATTGATAACAAATTAATGATTTAACAAAAAGTGTTTTACATATCAATAGACAGTAGTGGCCAAAAATGATTGTGACAAGAATGAAAAAAGCTGGGCTCAGAATGATAGTCTTTTCTATTTTCTTTTCTTTTTCATACACAGGAAAACCTCAGCCAGGACGAGGCTCCGGAATGTGGCACACAGGTTAGTGTCAGTCATGAAGTGGCGGGGGTAAGTGTCAGCCAGGAGGGGGTCAGGCCCAGTAGCCACACCCAATCCCAGGTGCCTCCCCTCCGCCTTCCAACAAAAAGGGACAGGAAGGGGAGTAACGTGGAGGAGGCAGCACTGGGCCTCATTGAGGACGCTAATGCGGCCCTGAAAAGACCCCCCGACACTGATGAGGCCTATGGCTGCTATGTAGCTGTCAAATTGCAGCAAATGCAGGAGGGCCAATGCCTCATCTGTGAGAAAATTATTTTTGAGGCCATTCATAAGGTGTTGAGGGGCCAAATGAGTGATAACATGCACTTAGTTGCGCTCGCCCATCCTCCTCCTCCTCCTCCTCCTCCTCCTCCTGCCACAAGTCCACCTCCAGAGCCACAGCCTCCAATGAAGGCTGGAGGGAAAGCTGCAGGGAAGTGTGGAAGGAAGGCTGTAAGGAAGACAAGAAAGTAATGGCCTGGGTTCAGTCTAGTCTGACAGAAGACGCAGTCTGATGTAGTATTACAGCCTGGGGACATATGTGTCATTTGCTGCTATTCGTGATCTCTGGGGGTCCTGGACCAGATTGTGCTCCCTATTATGTGGACTTCTCAGGCTACCAATTTTAATTTACAAACAGTTGTTGTGTGCCCTGGGGGCCAAAGGCTTTGCAAATTCAAGAAGTTTGAGGGGGCCAAATGAGTGATAACATGCACTTAGTTGCGCTAGCCCATCCTCCTCCTCCTCCTCCTGCCACAAGTCCACCTCCAGAGCCACAGCCTCCAATGAAGGCTGGAGGTAAAGCTGCAGGGAAGCGTGGAGGGAAGGCTGCAAGGAAGACAAAAAAGTAATGGCCTGGGTTCAGTCTAGTCTGACAGAAGACGCAGCCTGATGTAGTACCACAGCCTGAGGACATATATGTCATCTGCTGCTGTTCGTGATCTCTGGGGGCCCTGGACCAGATTGTGCTCCCTCTTATGTGGACTTCTCAGGCTACCAATTTTAATTTACAAACAGTTGATGTGTGCCCTGGGGGCCAAAGGCTTCACAAATTCAAACAGTTTCTCCAGCATTGCCAACCTCTTATTTTGTTATTATGAGCCAGAATAAATGTTTTTTTTATATGAAAATACTTGCCTATGTGTTTTTCTTCAAAAAGGACAGTTTGTTTGTGAGTAGGCAGGTACATTTCCAAAATACAATGTCAAATTAACAAGGGACACCAACCAACCTCCTTGAGCTTTATAAAAATACAAGATAATAATGTTGTTGTGGAAACTTGACACACCAAAAAAAAAAGATTATGGAGATCACTAGAAATTAATTTAAAAATAATCCAAAAAACATCTTGAGATCTTGATTAAAAATAAAAAAAAGATGACTAAAAAAAATTATTCTAAACATTATCATGGAGATCTGGCTTTAAAAACAAAAAAAGATTATTTAGGAGATTATGAGAAATAATAAAGAAATAAGTTTGTCAGAACTCTGTGTGAATATCAGCAGCAAAACAACTTCATTCTTCTAGCATTATAAAGAACAAAAGTATACGCTGCATTAAAAGATACAATAATTTGCAGCGTGACGAATGTGCTATCTCCCTTACAAATGCTAGTTTTACCAGACCAAGCGCTTCCGTCTCATACTTGATTCTGAGCATGCGTGATTTTTGGCGCGTCGGAATTGCATACAGACGATCTCATTTTCGGCTAGGAACTTTTTCCGACTGAAAAATAGAGAACCTGCTCTCAATCTTTTGCTGGCTGGAATTCCGCCAGCAAAAGTCCAATGGAGCATACGCATTTTCCGACCAAAAGCTCTAATGGGAGTTTTGCTGGCAGCATTTCCAATCGTGTGTACGGGGCATTAGGAATATGAAAAATCTTCAGTGGTTTTAAAAAATGTTTCTAGTCTGTCACCAGTTGTCTCAACTCTATCTATATAAATGTCTGAATAATCCTTTGATAAAATCAACCAACAAAATCAGGAAGTGACTTCAGACGCATGCGCGCCAAAACCAGAAATACCCTGGTGACTATTTTGGAGTTGGGCTATGTTTATACTGTGGCAGATGTAAGCATATATGTGGCAAATAAATGTTTTTAAAGTAAAATATACTGTGCTATGGTCCTTCTTTGAAATATTTTATGCATGTTACTATTTAGAACTTCTGTATGAACATTATTATTAGAGTGGAGGAAATGACTGGGGATTATATGTGCTGTGCATTAGACATGTGCATTCGTTTTCATCCGAATTTCAGGTATTTTCGTTATCGTTTTAACAAACGATAATGAAAGTGCAGAATCCCAAAAACGAAAGATCCGACATAAACAAATGCTTTATTTTCGTTTTCGTTGCTACAACAGTTCTATATAGATAGGAGATTCGACATGATGATGACAATAACAATCTGTGTCCATCAAACCTGTGTTCGAATGTGCCTAACCTTAACTTTATTAGTCCAAGATTATTCTACATAGAGAGAAAAGATTCGACATAGAGAGAAAAGATTGGACGTAGGGGAGAAAAGATTCAACGTAGGAGAGAAAAGATTCGACGTAGGGGAGAAAAGATTCAACATAGGCGAGAAAAGATTCGACGTAGGGGAGAAAAGATTCGACGTAGGGGAGAAAAGATTCGACGTAGGGGAGAAAAGATAAATAAAAATAATGATGATGATGAATGCTATTGGCTGATTGTAACCAAAGAGGAGGAGCAGTAAAATAGCTTTGGCTTATGGTGTCTGTTGAAAGATCTAAGAAGATTCGACGGAGCTGGTAAACTATACGGCGTTGTACAGTTTAGCTGCTCCATCGAATCTTCTTTGAACATTCGACAGACACCATAAGCCTTCAATGACAGATTCGACCTTAATTTGGATTTTCAGACGAATGCAATTTTTAACGAAAAGCGAAATAAATAAAAACGAATTTCGGGAGTAACTAAATAAATTTATTTTTCGGACGAAAACGAAATTCCAAAACAAAATATTTCAGTGTGCATTAACTTTGCATTTCGGGTGAAAATCATTTGAAGACGAATAGAAGGTGATGAGACAATGAGAAGATAGCGTTTGAAGGCTTTTATAATCAAGTTTCATTCAGACCCGTATATAAATAAGGTCATGACATCTGGTTAGAGACTAGAAAAAATTGAGAAGCTTCTTGTAATAGGTGGATGCAGGATTGTAATGCTCCAGGCTATAGTACAGTGGAGAAGGGAAGATGGCAGTCCTCATGGAGCAGAGACACACACACTTTAGGAGGGTGGAAGCACAGCTGGAGTTGCTAGACGACATGTTTGGGAAGCCAACCTCCTTTGTCAAGCCTAGTGGATGGCTAGGGTAAAGGTACTTTTATGCACAAAGTGGCAGGAACAGGGGGAAGTGTAAAAACTGTCAATTAAAAGATTTTAAAAAATTACTTTATTGAATCAGGATCTGAATATAGGAGTAAAGTATCAGGAGAGCGATGCAGCAATTGGAACGATTCCTAGGGGTGTGTGCTATCTAAATAGAGACTAGAATAAAGAGAAGGAATTTTTTTCATCTCAACTTTATTATTACCACCTAGAACATTACCGAACTGTATCCACTTATTACATCTTTGCTTGTCAGAAACTTACAGTCATCAAATTCAGACTGATAGCCCCGCTGAGCAAGGTGTTGGATAGAAAGATCTGGATGCCACACACTGGATAAAGTAGAAAACTTGTCTTTATTGTAGAGATAGGACCATCAAAAGTACAAGACAATCATGCAGGATGTACAGGATCAGCTGACGCGTTTCACACTCGAAACTGAGTGCTTACTCATAGCTGAGTAGCCCCTGCTGGCCATAAGGAGCTGTCACTGCCTTGATTGCACTTTTCTTAACTGTGAAGCTGCTGTAACAAATGCTTACACAGGAGAAGCTAAGCTTACATACAAGTATCAGCATTCATCTAGCTGCCCTCTCCAAACAGAGCCTCTGGCACTTTCATAGACTTTCATCGACTCTATTGGCAACCTGACACTTTGCATTTTGTGTGAGGGCTCCAATGTGAGGGTCAAGGCCCTAACCCTGGCCAACAATACACTGTTGTGTAACAGTCCACTGGCCAGTGCTGCAGGGAGGAACCTTTCATATCTGTTAGACTTTGTTTAGAGTTAAATTGCTCAGACTTAGATTGTAATTACAGTTTGTATATCTGTGATTTTTAACTTTTAAGGCTGGCTAGGTAACTGAAACTCATTGCTTGTTGCATAGTGGTAACCTACCACCCAGTGTGTTAGCGATTGCAGTTGTGATTCACTGTTTTGTTATCTGCCAGGCAGTGTTGACCAATAAAGCTGTTAACCAACCATATATATGTTGGTGAGTGCAAATGCTTCCAAGGCAGGTTTTCTTCCTTAGGATTGAAGAACCCAATACAACCAGCAGTTTCCCTGGGGGTAGCACTACAACAGTTATATATTTATTAAAAATACATTTAAAATGTACTGTATATGCAGTTCAAGAAAGGATTGGATTTAAGGTGGACTCTATTAGCACTTTATTGTTTGAACTTTATTGTATTATAGTACTTTATTACCTGCATTTTATTGGAGTAAGCACATTTTGTGGTTAATGGAAAGGATAAGTACAGCGCTGCGCTGAGAAAAAGGGGGCAGAGCACTGGAGCAGCAGCCAACACACCCGTAGACTCAGGGTAAGAAAACAACAAAAAATTAAAAGTGTAGCGCTATAAGCTCAGTAAATGTGTATGATAAATAAATCTATCACAATAATATGAAAAGTGAAAAACCTTATACAATTAATACAACTACTAAATAAAACTGTGGGGTGATGATGACTGTTTAGTTGAAACATGTCGGGTGGATCCCTCACTACTGCCGCTATGTGATTTTTATGCTGTTCCATATCTTCTGAAAATGTGAGTTTGTTTTTTAATACTTTTTAATAAATCCAAGTTAAACGTTATCACGCTATGTGAGTATTTTTATTTCCATGCAATACGTATTTGGCCTATGGTGGTGTATCTATTGATGTGGATGCTGTGCCTTTTTACCGAGAGGAGATGACATCTGACCAGACAAGCTACCTAGACCTGTGGGTCATCAAGCTTTTTTGACCTGTATGGCGTATGCCATTTCAGGCCATTTAACTCTGGTAAGCCTCCACACTCTCCTGGTGATGGTCCTGGCACTGATTTCAGCTTTTCGTGCACTTTCGGTTCTACCACGGTCCACTTACCTGCCTGATTGGGTCTAATCATCCCCCTGTGCATTTGGGAGGCATTCGCCCATCATCGCTTTTGCACTATCACCATAGACTTCTTTGACCTTTTTCACTTACATGATATGGACCAATATACTTTTTGATGTTATTCACCAATTATTTGAGGTGTTATATACACATATGTGTTATTGCTTTTTTATAACTGTCACTGTTATATTTGTGTATCTAATACACCACAGTTTTATTTAGTAGTTGTATTAATTGTATAAGGTTTTTCACTTTTCATATTATTGTGATAGATTTATTTATCATACACATTTACTGAGCTTATAGCGCTACACTTTTAATTTTAAGCACATTTTGTGGCATGCTAAGAGCCAACTATATATTGTCAATTATCAATTAGGTATATTTAAAGGAAACACGTCTCGATTTATGGACTGCTGCCTCAAAGAACTTCATACATAGTGGCCTATTTATACAAAGGAGGCTAAATCCAGCCACATGCCTATTTTTGAATGTGTTTAATTCTCCAGAATTCAATCTCCCTTTTCTCCATTCTTGAAATATGTTTCTGGGGCAGCGCTGATCCTGGGCGGGTGCACGGGGTGCAGCGCGCCCCAGCGCTGTAAGCTCTTGCAGAGGAGGGGCACCGTCACGCCAAAGCTGTGGTGTTGACTGCACTGGTTGCTACAATCGCCAGCCGCCCGGTGTCTAGCTAGCAACCAGTAATGTCAGAGGCCGCGGCCGTCCCAGCATTCACAGCGCACCGCCTCCGCGGCTTGTAAACTAGCTCCACCCACCTCTGCCGACTGCCGTGTTCTTCAGACAGCATGGCTCAGGGGGAAGGAAGCATATCTGAAGAGAGAGAGCTGCCTGCCTTGGTCTTGCTGTGAGGGACTGCACTGCACTGCACCAGCACCAGCACCTGACCCTCAGAATTTACCCTCGGCCTCACCCTCAAGTAAGTGTAAGTAGTGTTATGTGCCCATTAAACGCAGCCACTGTGCCCAGCAAAGGCAGCCACTGTGCCCATTACATGCGGCCACTGTGCCCAGCAAACGCAGCCACTGTGCCCATCAAATGCAGCCACTTTGCCCATCAAACGCAGCCACTGTGCCCTCAAATGCAGCCACTGTGCCCATCAAATGCAGTCACTGTGCCATCAAACGCAGCCACTGGGCCCATCAAGCGCAGCCACTTTGCCCATCAAACGCAGCCACTGTGCCCTCAAACGCAGCCACTGTGCCCATCAAATGCAGCCACTGTGCCATCAAATGCAGCCACTGTGCTCATCAAATGCAGGCACTGTGCCCAGCAAATGCAGCCATTGTGCCCAGCTAACGCAGCCATTGTGCCCAGCTAACACAGCCTCGGTGCCCATCAAACGCAGCCACTTTGCCCATCAAATGCAGCCACTGTGCCATCAAACGCAGCCACTGTGCCCATTAAAAGCAGCCACTGTGCCCATCAATCACAGCCACTGTGCCATCAATCGCAGCCACTGTGCCCATCAAATGCAGCCACTGTGCCCATCAATCGCAGCCACTGTGCCCATCAATCGCAGCCACTGTGCCCATCAATTGCAGCCACTGTGCCCATTAAAAGCAGCCACTGTGCCCATCAATCGCAGCCACTGTGCCCATCAAACGCAGCCACTGTGTCATCAAACGCAGCCACTGTGCCATCAATCGCAGCCACTGTGCCATCAATTGCAGCCACTGTGCTCTCAAACGCAGCCACTGTGCCCATCAAACGCAGCCACTGTGCCCATCAAGCGCAGCCACTGTGCCCCCAAACGCAGCCACTGTGCCCATCAAATGCAGCCACTGTGCCCTCAAACGCAGCCACTGTGTCCATCAAACACAACCACTGTGCCCATCAATTGCAGCTATTGTGGCCATCAAACGCAGCCACTGTGGCCATTAAAAGCAGCCACTGTGCCCATCAATTGCAGCCACCGTGCCCATCAATTGCAGCCACTGTGCTCATCAAACGCAGCCACTGTGCCATCAAACGCAGAAACTGTGCCCATTAAAAGCAGCCACTGTGCCCATCAATCGCAGCCACTGTGCCCTCAAATGCAGCCACTGTGCCCATCAAACGCAGCCACTGTGCCATCAATCACAGCCACTGTGCCATCAAATACAGCCACTGTGCCCTCAAACGCAGCCACTGTGCCCATCAAACACAACCACTTTGCCCATCAAACACAGCCACTGTGCCATCAAACGCAGCTACTGTGCCCATTAAAAGCAGCCACTGTGCCCATCAATCGAAGCCACTGTGCCATCAATCGCAGCCACTGTGCCCATCAATCGCAGCCACTGTGCCATCAATCGCAGCCAATGTGCCCATCAATCACAGCCACTTTGCCCATCAAACACAGCCACTGTGCCCATCAATCGCAGCCACTTTGCCCATCAAACGCAGCCACTGTGCCCTCAAATGCAGCCACTGTGCCCATCAAACGCAGCCACTGTGCCATCAAACGCAGCCACTGTGCCCATCAAATGCAGCCACTGTGCCCATCAAACGCAGACACTGTGCCCATAAATCAAAGACACTTTGCCCTCAAATGCAGCCACATTGCCCATCAAACGCAGCCACTGTGCCCATCAAACGCAGCCACTGTGCCATCAAAAGCAGCCACTGTGCCCATTAAAAGCAGCCACTGTGCCCATCAATCGCAGCCACTGTGCACTTCAAACGCAGCCACTGTGCCCATTAAAAGCAGCCACTGTGCCCATCAATCACAGCCACTGTGCCATCAAAAGCAGCTACTGTGCCCATTAAAAGCAGCCACTGTGCCCATCAGTCGCAGCCACTGTGCCCATCAAACGCAGCCACTGTGCCCATTAAAAGCAGCCACTGTGCCCATCAAACGCAACCACTTTGCCCATCAAATGCAGCCACTTTGGCCATCAAACGCTGCCACTGTGCCCAATAAAAGCAGCCACTGTGCCCATCAATTGCAGCCACTGTGCCCTCAAACGCAGCCACTGTGCCCTCAAACGCAGCCACTGTGCCCATCAAAGTCACTGTGCCATTAATAGCAGCCACTGTGTCATCAAATGCAGCCACTGTGCCCTCAAATGCAGCAACTGTGCCCATTAAAAGCAGCCACTGTGCCCATCAAACGCAACCACTTTGCCCATCAAATGCAGCCACTTTGGCCATCAAACGCTGCCACTGTGCCCAATAAAAGCAGCCACTGTGCCCATCAATTGCAGCCACTGTGCCCTCAAACGCAGCCACTGTGCCCTCAAACGCAGCCACTGTGCCCATCAAAGTCACTGTGCCATTAATAGCAGCCACTGTGTCATCAATCGCAGTCACTGTGCCCATCAAAAGCAGCCACTGTGCCATCAATCGCAGCCACTGTGCCCATCAAACACAGCCACCATGCCCTCAAACTCAGCCACTGTGCCCATAAAACGCAGCCACTGTGCCATCAATTGCAGCCACTGAGCCATCAAAAGCAGCCACTGTGCCCTCAAATGCAGCCACTGTGCCCATCAAACGCAGCCACTGTGCCCATCAAACACAACCACTTTGCCCATCAAATGCAGCCACTGTGCCCTCAAACGCAGCCACTGTGCCCATCAAACACAGCCACTGTGCCATCAAACGCAGCCACTGTGCCCATCAAACGCAGCCACTGTGCCCATCAAACGCAGCCACTTTGCCCATCAAACACAGACACTGTGGCCATAAAACGCTGCCACTGTGCCCATTAAAAACAGCCACTGTGCCCATCAATCACAGCCATTGTGCCCTCAAATGCAGCCACTGTGCCCTCAAACCAGCCACTGTGCCCATCAAACGCAGCCACTGTGCCCATCAAATGCAGCCACTTTGCCCATCAAATGCAGCCACTGTGGCCATCAAACGCAGCCACTGTGCCATCAAACGCAGTCACTGTGCCCATCAAACACAGCCACTGTGTCCATCAAACGCAGCCACTTTGCCCATCAAACGCAGCCACTGTGCCATCAAACACAGCCACTGTGCCCATCAAACACAGCCACTGTGCCCATCAAATGCAGCCACTTTGCCCATCAAATGCAGCCACTGTGGCCATCAAACGCAGCCACTGTGCCATCAAACCAGGCCACTGTGCCCATCAAACGCAGCCACTGTGCCCATCAAACGCAACCACTTTGCCCATCAAACGCAGCCACTGTGGCCATCAAACGCTGCCACTGTGCCCAATAAAAGCAGCCACTGTGCCCATCAATTGCAGCCACTGTGCCCATCAATTGCAGCCACTGTGCCCTCAAACGCAGCCACTGTGCCCTCAAACGCAGCCACTGTGCCCATCAAAGTCACTGTGCCATCAATAGCAGCCACTGTGCCATCAAATGCAGCCACTGTGCCCTCAAATGCAGCAACTGTGCCCATCAAACACAGCCACTGTGCCATCACCCGCAGCCATTGTGCCATCAAATGCAGCCACTGTGCCCTCAAATGCAGCAACTGTGCCCATCAATCGCAGCCACTGTGCCCATCAAAAGCAGCCACTGTGCCATCAAACGCAGCCACTGTGCCATCAATCGCAGCCACTGTGCCCATCAAACACAGCCACCGTGCCCTCAAACGCAGCCACTGTGCCCATAAAACGCAGCCACTGTGCCATCAATTGCAGCCACTGAGCCATCAAAAGCAGCCACTGTGCCCTCAAATGCAGCCACTGTGCCCATCAAATGCAGCCACTGTGCCTATCAAACACAACCACTTTGCCCATCAAATGCAGCCACTGTGCCCTCAAACGCAGCCACTGTGCCCATCAAACACAGCCACTGTGCCATCAAACGCAGCCACTGTGCCCATCAAACGCAGCCACTGTGCCCATCAAACGCAGCCACTTTGCCCATCAAACACAGCCCTGTGCCATCAAACGCAGCCACTGTGCCCATAAATCACAGACACTTTGCCCTCAAATGCAGCCACATTGCCCATCAAACGCAGCCACTGTGCCCATCAAACGCAGCCACTGTGCCATCAAAAGCAGCCACTGTGCCCATTAGAAGCAACCACTGTGCCCTTCAATCGCAGCCACTGTGCCCATCAAACGCAGCCACTGTGCCCATTAAAAGCAGCCACTGTGCCCATCAATCACAGCCACTGTGCCATCAAAAGCAGCCACTGTGCCCTCAAATGCAGCCACTGTGCCCATCAAACGCAGCCACTGTGCCCATCAAACACAACCACTTTGCCCATCAAATGCAGCCACTGTGCCCTCAAACGCAGCCACTGTGCCCAATAAAAGCAGCCACTGTGCCCTCAAATGCAGCCACTGTGCCCATCAAACGCAGCCACTGTGCCCATCAAACACAACCACTTTGCCCATCAAATGCAGCCACTGTGCCCTTCAATCGCAGCCACTGTGCCCATCAAACTCAACCACTGTGCCCATAAAACGCAGCCACTGTGCCATCAATTGCAGCCACTGAGCCATCAAAAGCAGCCACTGTGCCCTCAAATGCAGCCACTGTGCCCATCAAACGCAGCCACTGTGCCCATCAAACACAACCACTTTGCCCATCAAATGTAGCCACTGTGCCCTCAAACGCAGCCACTGTGCCCATCAAACACAGCCACTGTGCCCATCAAACACAGCCACTGTGCCATCAATCGCAGCCACTGTGCCCATCAATCGCAGCCACTGTGCCATCAATCGCAGCCAATGTGCCCATCAATCACAGCCACTTTGCCCATCAAACACAGCCACTGTGCCCATCAATCGCAGCCACTTTGCCCATCAAACGCAGCCACTGTGCCCTCAAATGCAGCCACTGTGCCCATCAAACGCAGCCACTGTGCCATCAAACGCAGCCACTGTGCCCATCAAATGCAGCCACTGTGCCCATCAAACGCAGACACTGTGCCCATAAATCAAAGACACTTTGCCCTCAAATGCAGCCACATTGCCCATCAAACGCAGCCACTGTGCCCATCAAACGCAGCCACTGTGCCATCAAAAGCAGCCACTGTGCCCATTAAAAGCAGCCACTGTGCCCATCAATCGCAGCCACTGTGCACTTCAAACGCAGCCACTGTGCCCATTAAAAGCAGCCACTGTGCCCATCAATCACAGCCACTGTGCCATCAAAAGCAGCTACTGTGCCCATTAAAAGCAGCCACTGTGCCCATCAGTCGCAGCCACTGTGCCCATCAAACGCAGCCACTGTGCCCATTAAAAGCAGCCACTGTGCCCATCAAACGCAACCACTTTGCCCATCAAATGCAGCCACTTTGGCCATCAAACGCTGCCACTGTGCCCAATAAAAGCAGCCACTGTGCCCATCAATTGCAGCCACTGTGCCCTCAAACGCAGCCACTGTGCCCTCAAACGCAGCCACTGTGCCCATCAAAGTCACTGTGCCATTAATAGCAGCCACTGTGTCATCAAATGCAGCCACTGTGCCCTCAAATGCAGCAACTGTGCCCATTAAAAGCAGCCACTGTGCCCATCAAACGCAACCACTTTGCCCATCAAATGCAGCCACTTTGGCCATCAAACGCTGCCACTGTGCCCAATAAAAGCAGCCACTGTGCCCATCAATTGCAGCCACTGTGCCCTCAAACGCAGCCACTGTGCCCTCAAACGCAGCCACTGTGCCCATCAAAGTCACTGTGCCATTAATAGCAGCCACTGTGTCATCAATCGCAGTCACTGTGCCCATCAAAAGCAGCCACTGTGCCATCAATCGCAGCCACTGTGCCCATCAAACACAGCCACCATGCCCTCAAACTCAGCCACTGTGCCCATAAAACGCAGCCACTGTGCCATCAATTGCAGCCACTGAGCCATCAAAAGCAGCCACTGTGCCCTCAAATGCAGCCACTGTGCCCATCAAACGCAGCCACTGTGCCCATCAAACACAACCACTTTGCCCATCAAATGCAGCCACTGTGCCCTCAAACGCAGCCACTGTGCCCATCAAACACAGCCACTGTGCCATCAAACGCAGCCACTGTGCCCATCAAACGCAGCCACTGTGCCCATCAAACGCAGCCACTTTGCCCATCAAACACAGACACTGTGGCCATAAAACGCTGCCACTGTGCCCATTAAAAACAGCCACTGTGCCCATCAATCACAGCCATTGTGCCCTCAAATGCAGCCACTGTGCCCTCAAACCAGCCACTGTGCCCATCAAACGCAGCCACTGTGCCCATCAAATGCAGCCACTTTGCCCATCAAATGCAGCCACTGTGGCCATCAAACGCAGCCACTGTGCCATCAAACGCAGTCACTGTGCCCATCAAACACAGCCACTGTGTCCATCAAACGCAGCCACTTTGCCCATCAAACGCAGCCACTGTGCCATCAAACACAGCCACTGTGCCCATCAAACACAGCCACTGTGCCCATCAAATGCAGCCACTTTGCCCATCAAATGCAGCCACTGTGGCCATCAAACGCAGCCACTGTGCCATCAAACCAGGCCACTGTGCCCATCAAACGCAGCCACTGTGCCCATCAAACGCAACCACTTTGCCCATCAAACGCAGCCACTGTGGCCATCAAACGCTGCCACTGTGCCCAATAAAAGCAGCCACTGTGCCCATCAATTGCAGCCACTGTGCCCATCAATTGCAGCCACTGTGCCCTCAAACGCAGCCACTGTGCCCTCAAACGCAGCCACTGTGCCCATCAAAGTCACTGTGCCATCAATAGCAGCCACTGTGCCATCAAATGCAGCCACTGTGCCCTCAAATGCAGCAACTGTGCCCATCAAACACAGCCACTGTGCCATCACCCGCAGCCATTGTGCCATCAAATGCAGCCACTGTGCCCTCAAATGCAGCAACTGTGCCCATCAATCGCAGCCACTGTGCCCATCAAAAGCAGCCACTGTGCCATCAAACGCAGCCACTGTGCCATCAATCGCAGCCACTGTGCCCATCAAACACAGCCACCGTGCCCTCAAACGCAGCCACTGTGCCCATAAAACGCAGCCACTGTGCCATCAATTGCAGCCACTGAGCCATCAAAAGCAGCCACTGTGCCCTCAAATGCAGCCACTGTGCCCATCAAATGCAGCCACTGTGCCTATCAAACACAACCACTTTGCCCATCAAATGCAGCCACTGTGCCCTCAAACGCAGCCACTGTGCCCATCAAACACAGCCACTGTGCCATCAAACGCAGCCACTGTGCCCATCAAACGCAGCCACTGTGCCCATCAAACGCAGCCACTTTGCCCATCAAACACAGCCCTGTGCCATCAAACGCAGCCACTGTGCCCATAAATCACAGACACTTTGCCCTCAAATGCAGCCACATTGCCCATCAAACGCAGCCACTGTGCCCATCAAACGCAGCCACTGTGCCATCAAAAGCAGCCACTGTGCCCATTAGAAGCAACCACTGTGCCCTTCAATCGCAGCCACTGTGCCCATCAAACGCAGCCACTGTGCCCATTAAAAGCAGCCACTGTGCCCATCAATCACAGCCACTGTGCCATCAAAAGCAGCCACTGTGCCCTCAAATGCAGCCACTGTGCCCATCAAACGCAGCCACTGTGCCCATCAAACACAACCACTTTGCCCATCAAATGCAGCCACTGTGCCCTCAAACGCAGCCACTGTGCCCAATAAAAGCAGCCACTGTGCCCTCAAATGCAGCCACTGTGCCCATCAAACGCAGCCACTGTGCCCATCAAACACAACCACTTTGCCCATCAAATGCAGCCACTGTGCCCTTCAATCGCAGCCACTGTGCCCATCAAACTCAACCACTGTGCCCATAAAACGCAGCCACTGTGCCATCAATTGCAGCCACTGAGCCATCAAAAGCAGCCACTGTGCCCTCAAATGCAGCCACTGTGCCCATCAAACGCAGCCACTGTGCCCATCAAACACAACCACTTTGCCCATCAAATGTAGCCACTGTGCCCTCAAACGCAGCCACTGTGCCCATCAAACACAGCCACTGTGCCATCAAACGCAGCCACTGTGCCCATCAAACGCAGCCACTGTGCCCATCAAACGCAGCCACTTTGCCCATCAAACACAGACACTGTGGCCATAAAACGCTGCCACTGTGCCCATTAAAAACAGCCACTGTGCCCATCAATCACAGCCATTGTGCCCTCAAATGCAGCCACTGTGCCCTCAAACCAGCCACTGTGCCCATCAAACGCAGCCACTGTGCCCATCAAATGCAGCCACTTTGCCCATCAAATGCAGCCACTGTGGCCATCAAACGCAGCCACTGTGCCATCAAACGCAGTCACTGTGCCCATCAAACACAGCCACTGTGTCCATCAAACGCAGCCACTTTGCCCATCAAACGCAGCCACTGTGCCATCAAACACAGCCACTGTGCCCATCAAATGCAGCCACTTTGCCCATCAAATGCAGCCACTGTGGCCATCAAACGCAGCCACTGTGCCATCAAACCAGGCCACTGTGCCCATCAAACGCAGCCACTGTGCCCTCAAATGCAGCCACTGTGCCCTCAAACCAGCCACTGTGCCCATCAAACGCAGCCACTGTGCCCATCAAATGCAGCCACTTTGCCCATCAAATGCAGCCACTGTGGCCATCAAACGCAGCCACTGTGCCATCAAACCAGGCCACTGTGCCCATCAAACGCAGCCACTGTGCCCATCAAACGCAACCACTTTGCCCATCAAACGCAGCCACTGTGACCATCAAACGCTGCCACTGTGCCCAATAAAAGCAGCCACTGTGCCCATCAATTGCAGCCACTGTGCCCATCAATTGCAGCCACTGTGCCCTCAAACGCAGCCACTGTGCCCTCAAACGCAGCCACTGTGCCCATCAAAGTCACTGTGCCATCAATAGCAGCCACTGTGCCATCAAATGCAGCCACTGTGCCCTCAAATGCAGCAACTGTGCCCATCAAACACAGCCACTGTGCCATCACCCGCAGCCATTGTGCCATCAAATGCAGCCACTGTGCCCTCAAATGCAGCAACTGTGCCCATCAATCGCAGCCACTGTGCCCATCAAAAGCAGCCACTGTGCCATCAAACGCAGCCACTGTGCCATCAATCGCAGCCACTGTGCCCATCAAACACAGCCACCATGCCCTCAAACGCAGCCACTGTGCCCATAAAACGCAGCCACTGTGCCATCAATTGCAGCCACTGAGCCATCAAAAGCAGCCACTGTGCCCTCAAATGCAGCCACTGTGCCCATCAAATGCAGCCACTGTGCCTATCAAACACAACCACTTTGCCCATCAAATGCAGCCACTGTGCCCTCAAACGCAGCCACTGTGCCCATCAAACACAGCCACTGTGCCATCAAACGCAGCCACTGTGCCCATCAAACGCAGCCACTGTGCCCATCAAACGCAGCCACTTTGCCCATCAAACACAGCCCTGTGCCATCAAACGCAGCCACTGTGCCCATAAATCACAGACACTTTGCCCTCAAATGCAGCCACATTGCCCATCAAACGCAGCCACTGTGCCCATCAAACGCAGCCACTGTGCCATCAAAAGCAGCCACTGTGCCCATTAAAAGCAACCACTGTGCCCTTCAATCGCAGCCACTGTGCCCATCAAACGCAGCCACTGTGCCCATTAAAAGCAGCCACTGTGCCCATCAATCACAGCCACTGTGCCATCAAAAGCAGCCACTGTGCCCATTAAAAGCAGCCACTGTGCCCATCAATCGCAGCCACTGTGCCCATTAAAAGCAGCCACTGTGCCCATCAATCACAGCCACTGTGCCATCAATCGCAACCACTGTGCTCTCAAATGCAGCCACTGTGCCCATCAAACGCAGCCACTGTGCCCATCAAACGCAGCCACTGTGCCCTCAAATGCAGCCACTGTGCCCATCAATCGCAGTCACTGTGCCCATCAAACGCAGCCACTGTGCCCATCAAACGCAGCCACTGTGCCCATTAAAAGCAGTCACTGTGCCCATCAATCGCAGCCACTGTGCCAATTAAACGCAGCCAAAGTGCCCTCAAACGCAGCCACTGTGCCCGTCAAACGCAGCCACTGTTCCCATTAAAAGCAGCCACTGTGGCCATCAAACGCAGCCACTGTGCCCATCAAACGCAACCACTGTGCCATCAATCCCAGCCACTGTGCATTAAATGCAGCCACTGTTCCCTCAAACGTAGCCACTGTGCCCATCATATGCAGCCACTGTGCCCATCAAACACAACCACTTTGCCCATCAAACGCAGCCATTGTGCCCTCAAACGCAGCCACTGCGCCCCATCAAACGCAGCCACTGTGCCCTCAAATGCAGCCACTGTGCCCATCAAACACAGCCACTGTGCCGATCAAACGCAGCCACTTTGCCCATCAAACGCAGCCACTGTGGCCATCAAACGCAGCCACTGTGTCTATTTAAAGCAGCTACTGTGCCATCAAATGCAGCCACTGTGCCCTCAAACGCAGCCCCTGTGCCCATCAAATGCAGCCACTGTGCCCATCAAACACAACCACTGTGCCCATCAAACGCAGCCACTGTGCCATCAAACGCAGTCACTGTGCCCATCAAACGCAGCCACTGTGTCCATCAAACGCAGCCACTTTGCCCATCAAACGCAGCCACTGTGCCATCAAACGCAGCCACTGTGCCTATCAAACACAGCCACTGTGCCCATCAAATGCAGCCACTTTGCCTATCAAACGCAGCCACTGTGGCCATCAAACGCAGCCACTGTGTCCATTAAAAGCAGCCACTGTGCCATCAAATGCAGCCACTGTGCCCATCAAACGCAGCCACTTTGCCCATCAAACACAGCCACTGTGCCATCAAATGCAGCCACTTTGCCCATCAAATGCAGCCACTGTGGCCATCAAACGCAGCCACTGTGCCATCAAACGCAGTCACTGTGCCCATCAAACGCAGCCACTGTGCCCATCAAACGCAGCCACTTTGCCCATCAAACGCAGCCACTGTGCCATCAAACGCAGCCACTGTGCCCATCAAACACAGCCACTGTGCCCATCAAATGCAGCCACTTTGCCCATCAAACGCAGCCACTGTGGCCATCAAACGCAGCCACTGTGTCCATTAAAAGCAGCCACTGTGCCTATCAAACACAGCCACTGTGCCATCAAACGCAGCCATTTTGCCCATCGAACGCAGCCACTGTGCCCATCAAACGCAGCCACTTTGCCCATCAAACACAGCCACTGAGGTCATAAAACGCTGCCACTGTGCCCATTAAAAACAGCCACTGTGCCCATCAATCACAGCCATTGTGCCCTCAAATGCAGCCACTGTGCCCTCAAACCAGCCACTGTGCCCATCAAACACAGCCACTGTGCCATCAAACACAGCCACTGTGCCCATCAAACGCAGCCACTGTGCTCATCAAACGCAGCCACTTTGCCCTCAAACGCAGCCACAGTGGCCATCAAACGCAGCCACTGTGCCCATTAAAAGCAGCCACTGTGCCCATCAATTACAGCCACTGTGCCCATCAAACGCAGCCACTGTGCCATCAAACACAGCCACTGTGCCCATCAAACGCAGCCACTGTGCCCATTAAAAGCAGTCACTGCGACCAACCAATCGCAGCCACTGTGCCCATCAAACACAGCCACTGTGCCATCAAACGCAGCCACTGTGGCCATCAAACGCAGTCACTGTGCCCTCAAACACAACCACTATGCCCATCAAATGCAGCCACACTGCCCATCAAATGCAGCCACTGTGCCCAACATTTATTTTGACTTGTCAAAGCCGTTAACTAAGTTATTGTCAAAGCAAAGTGGTGGGGCTTACAGATGGAGAGGTGGAGTTGTTGCCGTAGAAACATTAGTAAAGGGGAGGAGTTAGTAAGATGGCCATGCCCATGTGGGGGCGCCAGAAATATTTCTGCAACCAGGTGCCTATGACCCTAGGATCGGCCCTGTTCTGGGGGGATATGTAAACGCTGAATGCAAATAAAGCAGAACTCCAATCAAAATGCGGCCATGCTGTAGCCATCATTCAGCTATAGCACCGTCATGAAGGAATAAAAGTTCAGCTTTAACCTGTTTTAAAATGTATGTGACAAAGACTGAATGATCAGAATTAGTATAGAATAGCCTGGTAATTACCCATTAAGGAAAAGTTTAGGAAATCTAGTTACAAAAAATTGTGAAAAACAATCAACATGGAAAGTATGCTGGCATATACAGTCATCAAGTGGGCCTCATAGGTGTGATATGTCTTCCAAGGGCATCCAGAGGCAAAAGAGTTGGCATACTGATGACTTGCTACTTTCATAAATGTGTCTTGTAATTACATCTCTGAAAAGCAAACCTTTTCTTTGCCAGTGTTCACAAAAAAAGTGTTGCAAAATATGAACTATTAGCTTATTTAATCTCAAAACTCATAATACATAATCAGCAAACAAAAACTACCTCATTCAGTGCTGTCATCTTGCCTTTCACATTGCAAAGAGAAGGTGTGGCCAAGTTGTCAGACACATCAAAGACATATTTGCCCATTGTATGACAGTCATATGTCTCTGCTATTTCCAAACATTAGAAGCCAGGGAATTTATAGATGGGAATGAAGGCTTACATGTCTACGTTCAACAAAAAGTTTGACTTTGCATATAAGTTTAGTCTGTTAGCCTACACATGTTGGTGAAAGAAATGTATTTGAAGCACTCAGTAGGGCACATGATGAACATTTTTCATAACTGAGGAATAGAAAGTTTTGTATCTTTTATATACTACCAAACGTTCACAAATCTATTAGGGACCCTATTTCAAATAGAGTGAGTCTCATGAAAAAAAAAGTGTGGATAATTGGACAGGATACTTCAACCATTTATGTTAAAACCACTCTCATATGTAGGGGACACTCATAGGCGTGCACACAGGATGTGCCAGGTGTTCCTGGGCACATCCTAATCAACCTGTGTGGCACAGATTCCCACTGTTTAGACCCCTGATATTTCACCAAATCACTCTAACGGGGCTCCTAAGAAAATTGTAAAATAATAATAAAAATAAAAACTACTGACACTGTCCACTGCCCTACTGACACTGTCCATTGCTCTGCTGACACTGTCAGTATACAGTATATATACACATACACAAGTATGTTTGAGCTTTGGGGTGCACACCCTAATGGAGAAGGCTGTGCACACCTTTGGGGACACTACTTACTTATTTACTTTATTACACAAAATGGCTGTGATGGCAGCGCTGGACATTCAAGCATTTGCCATGTAAGTAGAGATGTAAGTAAACGATTACACAATGTTTTTGTGTTAAGTTTGCTAGAAATTTAGCTTTTTTACAATGAGTTCATGTTTGCTGTATCCCATTTCCTCCTGATACAGGGTTCTGCTATGGTTACTAAATGTGCTCCTATGTATGTGAACCTGTCTATCCAGGGGACTGGCAATAACTAATATTTTCTGAAAAACATTGGATAGAATAGGGATTTTAAAGGTGCTGCATCAATAGACCAAACATGGCAGTTAAAATCAATAACATTTATTACAAATCTATAATAAAATCCATAATTGATTAAATGAAGAACATATTTGTTATCACGCTCTGTAATTGATATGATGGTATATTCAAGGTCCTCTATGCATTTTCTTCTACATGTTTCGCTGTGTGGCTTCTTCAGGAAGTATGCATATGGGATGCTAACAAAAATACAAATATATTATTATGTACTAAGATATAAAACCTTATTAAATTTAGGTAAATGCATACAATGGGAGAAAATAAAACTCACCCACAGATAGACCATCCACCTACAGCTGGAACCACACTGGAAAGGCACCACAAAGAAGGAATGGGTTTGACCAGGAGCCAACCAGGAGTGCAGGATAGCCTGGGGACCACTACAGAGGAAGCATATAATATTTTCTGATAAACAGCCCACAGGTAGCTATATGGCGCTCTAACCTGGATCAGTTACATTGATGATCTGCTTATTTTTTGGACAAATGGAGTTGAAGGAGTTCATTCAAGTTTTAAATGTGAACAATCAAATTGTAAAAATGATGCGGACGCTAAGAAGATTTTTTTTTTTGGATCTGTTGAAGGAGATCACTGATCAAGTAATGGTTAAAGACTAAATTCAGGTCTTCCAAAAAATAAAAAAAAACAGCTTATGCAGGTAAAGTGTCACTAAACCCACATCCTAAAAAACTATCAATAAATGATATATTACATGCTGATCATCCTCACTCACTATATTTGTTTTCTGTATTCTGCAAGAAACCTGGTTGATCCTGCTGCTCTTTATCTCCACCTTCTGTTCATGTCCCCAATTCAGCTAGAGATTTTGCTGCTGTAGTGGCAACTCAGTTTTCAGTGAGTTTGAGTGAGCATTTCCTCCCTATCACATCTGAGCAGCCCATATGACTGGAGTCCCACATGTGGATGTATACACAGTGATAAATGAGA
This sequence comes from Aquarana catesbeiana, assembly GCF_042186555.1. NCBI lineage: Eukaryota > Metazoa > Chordata > Amphibia > Anura > Ranidae > Aquarana > Aquarana catesbeiana. Next base: position 613,186,537 of record NC_133327.1, on the reverse strand, counting down.
GCCCACTCCCTCCCTCCTCCCCCATGCTCATTAACTAGCTAAACACAAAGGGGGCGGGATATTACATGTAGATAAATGGAGGAATCGCCTCCTTCTTATTTTAAGACACAGGCTGGAGGGGCGTGACATGCTATTTCCACAAAATAATAAAGATTTTATTTCAAATATACAGTTGTATGCCCATTTAAAACAGTTTATTGATATTATTTATTTATTTTTTACTCTGTATTCCAAAGGCTGTTTTTTGTGACCAGCAGCAGAGGACTAGAAGCTCCTCCTGCCACTGTTTCCCTGCAGACAGGCTGGAAAAGAGCTGGGCCATGTGACAGCTGTATACCGATTAGAAAAAGGGTACTTAGATGTTTTTTATTTAAATGATTACAGTGCCATCATCCACATACAGAAATAGAAGTGATAACTAAACAGTGTGTGTTTAGTATCACTTAAAGGAGCTAATTTGTAAAGTGTTCATTTTGGTTGATGGCACATGTCTTCACCTCTTGAAGAAAATAGCCTATGGAGTCAATGAGCGATAGTAGATATTGGAAAAACTGTGAAGCTTTGTAAAATGTTAATTAGTTTTATTGTTATACCCATAAGACCATTTGGGACCCCAGAAAGCCTGGCCAAAAAACTGCCAGTTAGCAGTCCCTACATCCTGACTTTTTGCTAGAATTTGAAAAACCCTGTTTCTCCCTCATATAATAATGGGAGTGAGTATCCAACTTTTGTCCAGCAACAAGGTAGAATGTGGGAATTGCTAACTGGGAGTTTTTTCAGCCAGGCTTCAAAGGGGTCCAAATGGCTTACAGTTATGAAAGTAAAATTTATGAATATTTTACAAAGCTTCACAATTTTTCAATGACTACTGGGGCCCATTAACTGCAGAGGCTATTTATTTTGAAAAAGTGAATTTACCCTTTAAGACGTGTGTCGTCAACCAAACACTTTGGAACAAATTTCTCTATGCCATTATGAATCGGTAAGAAAACTATCAGCAAGTTGGTGTTTTTTTTTTCTGAGCCACACTTACATAGTTAGTCTGGTTGATGCATCAACTGTGGAACTCTGGTTGAGTCCCACAGTTGATGCAAAAGAAGGACCCAAGAAAGTATGATCCTTATCTGATTTCAAAGAATGCAATTGGCTATTCACTGGATCAACTACCCCTGATGATATTAATGGTAATATTCAGTTATAATTTGCACATTTAGGAACAAATTCAGCTCTAAATCTACTGAGCTAACCAGAACCAGTTCTTGATGGAGTCTATTCCACATTTTCACAGCTCTTATGCCCTGTACACACAATCGGACATTGATCGGACACTCCGTCAACAAAATCCATCAGATTTTTTCCGACAACAAAATCCATCTGATTTTTTCCGACGGATTTTGGGCCAAACTTGTCTTGCATACACATGGCCTCACATAGTTGTCGGAAAATCCAATTGTTCTGAACGAAGTGACGTAAAACACATACATCGGGACTATAAATGGGGCAGTAGCTAATAGCTTTCGTCTCTTAATTTATTCTGAGCATGCGTGGCACTTTTTGCGTCGGATTTGTGTAGACACGATCGGATTTTGTTGTCAGAAAATTTTATATCCTGCTCTCAAACTTTGTGTTTCGGAAATTCCGACGGAAAAAGTCAGATGGAGCCAACACACGATCGGAATTTCCGACAACACAATCCGATCACACTTTTTTCATCGGAAAATCCGACCGTGTGTACAGGGCATTACTGTGATGATGGCATGTGTTCCAGCTGGGGTCTGTTAACAGTTGCTGTGGACATCATTTGCTGTTTCAGCTTTTTTATGACGCATAACATTCAGGGATGGAGATTTCTTCTAGATGTCTTTTCTTAAGAGGAACTTCTTGTGAATGATTTATGGATAGTTATACATCAAGCTGGAAGTCCCATAAATCAAGTGTGATATGAAGTATAAAGTTATTCAAGCTTCACCTCTTCAGCAATCAACCCAATTTTTTTATTGAACAATGCAACTTCTACTTTTTTCAACCAGTGTGATATTACAGAAAGGAGATTAAGTACAGCACTGCGCTAAAAAAAAAGGGGAAGAATAGCAGCCAACACACCTATAGACTCAAGGTAAAAGACAATAAAACGAAAAAAGGGTAGCCCTATAGGCCCCAAAATAAATTGAAAATGTGTCAAAACTAATATATTGTATAGTCCTATAGATCAGGACAACACTCAATATGCATATGTGAACAATATATGAAAATATGTCACCACCTTAAAGTGTAACTATAGAATATAAATTACACCATAAAAGTAACACTGTGCTAATAAATCAAAACAATGTAGAATGAAAACACTGGTGATAAATATCAATTATCAATGTGAATATTAATAAAATATAATTGGGAGACCGTGAAGATCCAATAGGTCTAACACCATAAAAGTTTGTAGATGAAAATGTTCTGAAACATAAAAGTCCACAATGTTGATTGTAGAAAAAAATGTGAAGGGAAAACTACCACCAGAGGTCTATGGAGGTTGAGACACTAAAAATGGTAGATCAATAGCTCCCCAGATTTTCAAGTAGAAAGAATCAACTGGATCTGGCAGGTGAATGAATTGTAGAAAAACCACATGTGGACAAAAGATCTAAAGTGGTGCAGGGGCCATCACCGGAGACATCAAGAGGCTTACCGGAACTTAATGACTTGAAAAGACATACGTCATACAAGTCAGAAAGGCTTATTGACCAACCGGTCTGGATGATACGTCTCTTCAGATGTCATCAGTATGCAGCAGAAGGAAAAATGGCTATACGACTTCCAAATCCATAAACATTCCGATAAAAGCCATATTCATATGCCATGCGAGGAGTAAAAAAACTCACATAGCGTGATAACGTTTAAACACTGGTTTATTAAAATAATATAAAATAGACTCACATGTTAGAAGATCATAAACAGCTCAAGTATCAAATAGCGGTAATCGTGAGGGGTCCACCCGACATGTTTCAGCTAAGGAGCCGTCAACCAGTGTGATATAAACGTAGTGGAGAGCACAAATGGATTCTTACCAGCCATTGAAGGACTCAAAGTGATACTAAAGTCAAAAAATGTTTTCTTTAAAAATAACAAACATGTTATACTTCCCTGCTCTGTGAAATGGTTTTGCACAGAGCAGCCCCGATCCTCTTCTTCTCGGGTCCCTCTTCGGTGCTCCTGGCCCCTCCCTCCTGTCGAGTGCCCCACAGCAAGCAGCTTGCTATGGGGGCACCTAAGCTGAGCTGCAGCTCCGTGTATCCATTCAGACATGAAGTTGCAGTTCAGCCCCACCCCTTCTCTCTCCTGATTGGCTAACTGAGTTTGATTGACTGCAGCGGGAGCCAATGACACCGCTGCTGTGTCTCAGCCAATCAGGAGGGAGAGTCCCGGATGGCTGAGGATCGCTGGATAGAAATGGGGCTCAGGTAAGTATTACGGCAGCTGAGGGGGGCTGCTGCACACAGAAGGTTTTTTATCTTAATACAAAGGATGCATTAAGATAAAAAAAAAAAAAACATCTGCCTTTACAACCACTTTAAGCTAGCCATACACTGTTATTTTTTTTATACAATGCGGATAGCTGAATCTGCAGTGATGGCTATAATATAATATAATAATATAATATAATATAATCATTGATCTTGTTAAGTAGACCATCTGTAAATCAATCTCATAGTGTTTATTAAAATATTTTAGTGTAAGCAATGTTTTTAATGTGGTTTCTGAACATAGAGGTGACAGTATAACATAACAAGAGCAGTGATATCTTGCTATGGTATACTTGCACTAAGGCTTCCCTTAAATATATGGCTGTTTATGTACATAGTAAATGTCACCACTGGACCTGGATCTAAAGCTGGCCATAGATGGGACAACTTTTTGTTTAATATCTGTGAGGAGCGGACGGGACTGCACACACGCATCCACTCTAAGAAATTTCGGCTCCTTCCGATCCCTGGAAGGGCTTGGACCATCCACTTTGTTGGACCATCCACTTTGTTCCATTACATGTGAGGTTCCCCGTTATGATCCACCATTGATTCCTACTTGAGGACAAAGGCCCCCAGCTGAGTATTAAGCCACAAGCGTTCTAACGCTTGCTGTCTGGTAAGCATGTATTCTATGTGGTGGAGGTATATTTTTGGTCCTGTTGTGAGTCACTAACATCATGAGGAGAACCTTTAAAGTGATATACAATTTTCCACTTTCTTTTCCACAAATGGTGTCAATACCAACTATGGACTGAATATAATTTTTGTTGGTTAATTTTTGTTGGTTTATTTTCTTCAATTATATTTATGTAGATGTGTAGTGCAGCTCTATTCCCCCTATTTGTAAAAACTGCTGCTTGTGCCATTTTGAGGATATAAATACAGTCTGTTTTTTTCTTTTATATTATCAGTTTTTTGCTTGTTTAACCAGCGGGTTGAACAAAAAAAACAGACTCTATTCCCCCATCCACACATTCAAGATGGATGAGGGAATCTTCCCTGTTGTGTCACTTTATTCTGACAGCGGGGAGAGTTCCCCACCATCAGGATACACAGATCAGTGCTCCAGGCTATAGCCTGGAACACGGATAAAGAGGCCATTTTCCAGCAGAGCAGTTGTACAGAAGTCGATCAGTAGATCAATTTCTGTACAACCACAGTGCCCATTAACTGCTCAAACATTGAAAACCAAGCTATCAAACACACTGCCGATCACTTGGTTCTCACAGCTTCCTGAGCAGAGAGGTGGTGACTGTCAGTCACCGACTCTCTGCTCTGCCCCCTCTGTGCTCACTTGAGCACTGGGCTGTGGAGGGGATGGGAGCAACTTGCTGAGAGGCTGAGCTGGGTGACGGTCCAGGGATGTGGGTGGATCCCAATTTCATTGTTGCTTCAGCCGGCTGTCTGCTGAAAATGGGTCACAGGAATGCAGAACGAGCTGTGCTCCTGTGATCCCCAGTAGAAGTACAGCCAAATGAGCTTTGGCTGTACTTCTCCGTGAATTTTTTGTTATATACAGTAAAGCTTTTATTATTTCTATCCTGGTGTGCTTCTATATACTTATGGTTAATGTTATATACTGGTTGCAGTAGTTCTTCTCCTTCCAATTATTTTGATTAGATTATTGGTTAATTTCCCAGGATTGGAATCCCCTCTGCTCACAGAGACCCCGTCCTGGCAACTGACAACTTTATTATTAAATCCCCTCTTCTACTTAGCCAAGGTTCTGGTTCTTCTATTTACCTACAGGTTTAGCATAATATCCAGTTTGGGGAGGGCCATTTCTCGTAACCCCCACTCTCCAAAACAGGGCTACACTGGATTTGTTCATTTTAAATGCTAGTATAAGTAGAAAGTAATGATGAAAAAACCCTTAAACAGTATATCCAATCATGATTTGTGTATTAAAGTGTACCTCAACTTTTGTTGAGAAAAAAATATTCCCCACTGGGTGATCGATGTACATTGCAAGGATTATAACAACCTTTGTTGCAGATTCCTACCTTTTGTTATTCTGAAGAAATCCCTGTGTGTTTCTCTGTGCCTCTGTACTGAGTGGGTCTAATGGGAGCGGTTTTATAATTAACTGTCAGGTGTGCAGCTGCAGGGCACTAATGAGAAAATCTGCTGGGCCTGCATCCATTTAGATGTGTTCCTATTGAAAATATCTCTCCAAAAATTACATTTATGTTGCAGGGGATGCCTGAAATCTGACTTGTATCTTAGGCAGACTTCTGGGAAAATTGGTGAGCCAATCACACAAGCAGGAAATTATGTTTCTGGGGAGTGGTCAGTACACACTCAGAACAACTCCAGGTAGCCATATTGCAATGCATTCTCAGAAAATTACAGTGGCTGCAGATTGAAAAGGAAAGGTAATTTTTAATAACATTCAATTACAAAATGATTAGCTGCACAATTATATGTGCTATATTATTTTTTCTTTATTTGCTATGTTTTTTTCCCCACGAAAGTGGAGTTACCCTTTAAATATTCATGATCTGTGCATGGGGGGAATGGTGTGGTGTGTGTCCTTTGCCTACATAGTTTGTTTTAAACATTGCTCATCGTTTTTATCTCAGAAGTGATGTTATCACTCGATATTTTATGGGACTTTTTGCATATTTCTTTTTACAATGGTAACAACATTGGTATAATGTTGTCATTTGTTTTTACTGAAATGCTGAAAGGTTTTTTGTTTTGCTTACGATAAGTGAGAACATTGTATTGTACCTGCAGAAAAAGTGTTTTTTTTCCTGTACGTTTGATGCTAACTTTTTGGGGAGAGTCAAGGGAATGGGCAGAGAGGTGCAGTCACATAAGAGGAAACAGTAAATGAAATATAAAGAATAAAAAGCCAAAAAAAACAACTTTTTTTGGAATCAGCTACGATCGTAGAAGATCCCCTTGGGGTCCTCACACAGGCAAAGAGGAACAGTTCTCATCTCTCGCACCCTGGAGCAGTTTGAAAAATACGTTTTCGCCTAAGAAAGCCCTTTTTCAAACTAAAAGAGAAATGTAATGTATTACAATAGGTGTTACTTTCACATGCATGGAGGCAAAATGCCACGTTTGAAAATGTTTAAAAAGAACTATAAGCAGATATGAAAAGCCCAAGCCTAAAGCAGAACTGAGCCCTGAAAAAAGTTATAGTAGCCACCGTTTTTCAGTAGAATATACTTTGTAAGTTTCTTCAGTTAAAAAGAAACTCCTTTCCCTTTTTGTTAGATATTTTTGTTCTCTAAGGTCCTGGTCACATGGGCTTCAGATTATATGAGAGTGGTGTGTACAGTAAACTTTTGCAAAGCATTTCAGAAACTTCAAGCAGCTTTGTTGAAGCCTTTAAAGAAATCTTCAGCTCCAGAGTGGGAATATTAAACATAGATCTTATTGGGAGTATTGTCACTTTAACCACTTCAATACAGGGCACTTATACACCTTCCTGCCCAGACCAATTTTCAGCTTTCAGCACTGTTGCAGTTTGAATGACAATTGTGCGGTCATACAACACTGTACCCAAACTAAATTTTTATCATTTTGTTCCCACAAATAGAGCTTTCTTTTGGTGGTATTTGATCACCTCTGCAGTTTTTATTTTTTGCGAAACAAATAAAAAAAGACTGAAAATTTTGAAAAAAATAATAGTTTTGCTTTTGTTTCTGTTAAAAAATTTTGTAAATAAGTAAGTTTTCTCTTTCACTGATGGGCACTGATAAGGCAGCACTGACAGGCACTGATAAGGCAGCACCGATGAGGTGGCACTAATGAGTGGGCACTGACAATGGGCACTGATATGTAGCACTGATGGGCACTAGTAGGCGGCACTGATGGATGGCACTGATATGCAGCACTGATGGGCATTGATAGGCGGCACTGATGGGCACTCATGGGTGGCACTGGTGGGCACTGATAGGCGACACTGATGGGCCCTGAAAGGCTGCAAAGATGGGTTCTTATGGGTGGCACTGATGGGCACTGATAGGCAGCACTGCTGGGCACTGATGGGCACTGATAAGTGGCATTGATGGGCACTGATACATGGCACTGATACGCGGCACTGATAGGCATCCCTGGTGGCACTGGCAGTGGTAGGCATTGTGAGTGGGCACTGATTGGCAGCTGCCTGGGCATTAATTGGCAGCTGCCTGGGCACTGATTAGTATTTCCCTGGGGGTCTAGGGGGCATACCTGGTAGTCCAGTGTGGATTGCTTCCCTGGTTTTCCTGGGCGGCTTCCCTGATGGTCCTGGGCGGCTTTCCTGGTGGTCAGCACAGACCCCCTCTGTCAGGAGAGCAGCCGATCGGCTCTCCTCTATTCGCGACATTTTTGAAAAAAAAATATTTTTCTTCATTTCTGTTATAAAATTTTGTTTTTTCTTTCACTGACTGGTACTGATGAGGTGGCACTGATGGGCACTGATGAGTTGGCACTGATATGGTGGCACTGATGGGCACTGATGAGGAGGCACTAATATGTAGAATAGATGGGCACTGATATGCAGCACTGATGGGCACCGATAGGTGTCACTGGTAAGCAGCACCAATGGGCACTGATAGGCATCACTGATAGGCACTGATAGGTGGCACTGATGGGCACTGATGGGCATTAATAGGTGGCACTAATTGGCACTGACAGGCGGCACTGATTGGCACTGACAGGTGGCACTGATAGGCACTAATAGATGGCACTGATGGGCACTAATAGATGGCACTTATAGGCAGCACTGATAATGAGGTACTGACAGTCATTACTGATGGGCACTGCTTGGCATCTGTTTAAGGCATTTACAGGCGTTACTGATGGACACTGATTGGCACTTTGATGGGAACTGATTGCCACTTTGGTGGGCACTGACTGGGATTTTTATGGACACTGACTGGCATCTGATGGGCACTGTTTTGCAGCTGTGGTAGGTACCCCTGATGGGGCTGCGCTGAAATCAATGCACTGATTATCAGCACAGACCCTCCCTCTGACAGAAGAATCTCCCTGTCAGCACGAACCAAGGAAATCCATTTGCTGGCATTCCTGGTTACATGCTGTGATCAGCTGTGATTGGTTACAACTGATCATGTGGTAAACAGCCTACGTCATAGGCTCTTTACCACGTTTGAAGTTGCGGTGTGTCAGAGTGACACACCACACCACTGATCGCCACGCTGCGCGCCCCCGGCTTAACGCCCAGGCAGGATAGCGAAACTACCACCCAGCCGTCATTCTGCTATAGGCTGGGCGGGAAGTGGTTAAAGAAGACGACTCTCTTTGATTTATATTAAGGGCTAATTTGCAGTAGTGTGGTGACTGTCATTTTGACGCACTGTAAAACACCATTCACTGCAAGGACACACAGAAAATCATTGTTTTCTATGTGTTCTATTCAAAATTAAATACAGCCCAGAGCTGCACTGCAGTGATCTGCAATAAAATGCAGACATGTTGCATTCTATCGGTGCGCACTGGACAGGATCACATGTCACTGTACAGGAGCACAGCACATCACACTGCTGTACAGGGACATGAATGATGTGTCACTTTTCTGCACTTCAAATAAAGCTTGTTCAAAAATAAAAAAAAGCTATGTGATGCGCTGAATCATGCACCATACCGCCCCCTACCACAGACGGAGTTCATAGCTGCTGGACAGTAAAACCGCTGTGGTTTAACTGTGCGCAGCTGTCTGTTCAGTGTAAATGGGCCCTAATATGTTTTGTTCCCCAGGGAACAATGTACATGCAATACTTTGTCCCATATTTCAAGGTGCTCTCTAAGGCTAACTGCGAGACTGGATGTGTTGCCCCCCCTCTTCCCCCTTAGCCAACCAAACATAGGAATTGGTTAAACCACTTGCCGCATACCCACAGTACTTTTACTGCGAGCATGCAGCAGCTCAGCATACTGGTACATTGCTGTGCACATGTGCTGTAGCACAATCCCATGACCGCTGTGTCCAGTGGACACAGTGGATCACGGAGCTCGGTACGCGGTCATAGCAATCACATGATTATATTTAAGCAAAACTTTAATGAAAGGCTTTAATTCATGACTGTTTTGCTTCCTACTGTGATTGGCCCACAGCTATCACATGTAACCTGGACCAATCATGGCACCCTGTACAATGTGATTAGCTATAGCCAATCACAATAGTAAGCAAGCTGTCATGAATGAAAGCCATTAATGCTAGCTAAAACAATTGTTTATAACAGTGATTATCACTGTTATAAACAATAAAAGTTTAACAAAATTTCCTGATAACCCCCAGAGTAGTACAGCATCACTATAGTGACACTAAAGTACTCCAATGAGAGTTTGTAAAAAAAAAAATCTTATAAAAAGAAAAACAAATCCCAAAATAAAAGGAAAAAATTTTTAAAATTTTTGATTAAATGATTATTTTATTTTTTTTTTACATGCTGTCATCGGAGTGTACTGCACTGGTACTGCACTGGTGACAGTATTTCAAAAAAAAAAAAAAAGAAAAAGAAATGATGTAATTTCTTAATTTTCCAAAAAAAGTGACAAAAAAATTACAACTTATAAAAACACGCCATGCCTCTTACTAAGTATCTTGGACTGTCTACTTTTCAAAAAGGGGTTGTTTTGGGGGTATTTGTACTATCTTGGCATTTGATGAGATAGGGCATCAGTACATCAGGATTAATCAATTTTCAAATATATATGCCACAGTTTGTAGAACTTATAACTTTCACATAAACCAATTATTATATGCTGATTTGGGTTATTTTTACCAAGGAAATGTAGCAGACTACATTTTGGCCTTAATTTATGAAGAAAGATTATTTGTTTTCAAAATGTTCTAACAGAAACGAAGAAAAACATGCTTTTTGTTTCAAAATAAGAGCACCAGCAGCTATTGTGGATAAACATACTGTATGGGGCAAGAGGGCAGCGAAGGTGAATAGCAATTAAAAAACAAAAAAGAAAAAAAAAGGGGGGGTACAAACATTTTTTAACGTAGAGATGGGTTTTAGACACAAGTTTGTTTTATGAGTGTTTTTTTAAGCTTAATCACCTACTTGTCTTCTTTTCACCATGTTTTTACATTGCATTTGGACATCAGGATTTTCAATGTGGAAGTTTCACAAACAAGGAGAAAAAATAGGCTTAGCAACAATATAGCGAGGACTGTGGAAAAACAATAATGAAATGACTTAGCTGACCCATATTTTCTTTGTTCTGGTGTCATGTAATAAACATTATCATTCCAAGTACTATTTTCTCTCTGTGAGTCAGGTAGTCTGTCTTCTGTTTTGATGCTTCTGTTCCTTCCATATGCCATTATTTTATTTCTAATGTTTATTGCTTGCCATTTGATGCATTTATAATGAACCATCTTAAGATCCACTGGCACACCAGTCTAGAAGAACGTTGATGCGTCTATCAAACGTACCATTTACAGTGAACTATGTCACTGCTTTAAGCTGAATAATGTGTACAAGTCTTGCTCTATAATTTCCCCATTCATTTTAGAAAAGGCCTTTGACTTAATTCAATTTACGATCTTCCAGGCAAAATGTCACAATATTATAAAGTGATAGCTTCCATGTAATCCCAGAGGTTGACCCCATTAATCTTTACATTTTCTTTTCTATATCAATTTTTGCTAGATTAGATATTAAAGAGGGGTACTGAATACTAAGTATGTAAAAAAAGAAAATCTAAAATCAACACACTGGACCTGATTTTTTATTTTTCCAGGTTGTTTTTACTATCAAAAAAATGGCCAGTACACCAAACAGAGAATATCCAATCATTAATGAGATCTCAATTGCAAAACATGCAGTAAAAACAGTGTTATGCCCCGTACACACGGTCGGACTTTGTTCGGACATTCCGACAACAAAATCCTAGGATTTTTTCCAATGGATGTTGGCTCAAACTTGTTTTGCGTACACACGGTCGCACAAAGTTGTCGGAATTTCCGATTGCCAATAACGCGGTGACGTTAACCACGTACGACGAAACTAGAAAAGGCCAGTTCAGAACCAAGCGCGGCACCCTTTGGGCTCCTTTTGCTAATCTCGTGTTAGTAAAAATTTGGTGAGAGACGATTCGCGCTTTTTCAGACTTTTGGCTTTCAGATCGTTTTCTGCGGTTCAGTTTGTGCTTGTGGGTTTGTATCTGCTCTTCAGTGCGTGCAAGCAAGTTCCGCGTGACTTTAATTAGTCATTGTGTTCTTGTTCGTTCGTTACTGTTTTTCAGGTCGCTCTTCACAGGCCTTGCTGTTCTGCAGTGCGTTCTGTTACTTCGTTCTGAGCAGCCGACCGTTTTCTAGCCATGTTTCGTATACGTACTCCTCGTAGAGTTCGTGCTGTGCGGGGGCTTGGTGTTTGGGTCCTGACCTTGACACAAGTCCAGTCCATGAACAGGGTGGGGAGGAGTTCATGGACAAAGAATTGGTTGCTTCAGCGTGACCAGTTCTCTCATATGCCTTTGCTCCGTGAGATCCGTGAGAATAATCCTGATGATTTCAGGAACTTTCTCAGGATGACGGACCCCGTATTTCACCGTTTGTTGGCTTCGCTGACCCCCTATATCAGCAGGCAGGATACCTGCATGAGGCAAGCCATCACTCCGGAGCAGAGGCTGGTCGCTACCCTGCGGTACTTGGCAACAGGGAGAAGCCTGCAGGACCTCAAGTTCTCGACAGGCATCTCCCCCCAGGCTCTGGGGATCAGCATCCCAGAGACCTGTTCTGCCATCATCCAGGTCCTGCAAAAGGAGTATATGAAGGTAAGATTTTTATCCTTTAATATAACATTTTATTGTATTTAATGTTTGCTAAGATATTGTATTTCTTTCCTCGTTCCCAAATTACCATGATTGTAATATGCTGTGAATGTCCCCTTTGTCCTCATGCATGCTGGATTTTTATGTAATTATTTTTTTAGTCCTTCATACATATCTGCCTTCAATTACCTCCCCAACATGCTCTCCTGCCCCTATATTCACCTCATGTAGTCACTTAACAATGTATTTTTCAGCTCCATAGTAGTGCTGTACCCCAAACACCCCCTAAAATGTTTAGAAATGTGATTTGTGCTTTAAATTCAGGCAGAGTGCCAGAGGCTTTTTTTTGTAGTGTCCCCAAATCATTTTTCTAAACCCTCCCTCCCCCCAACTGCTAAGTCAGCTGATCCCAATTCTCTATCTATCCTCAATCATCTATCTGCTGCCTTGGCCAAACCCATACACACTATACCCATCTCTTTACTGGTCAGATTTATGGATGAATTCCCCAAAGCATGTAGTGCAAGGGCCTGCCTGTATACTTTCAAATGGTACTGTTTAAAGTTTTTGTATTCTATTATTATCTTGATAGGTAATAGCAGAATGCCCAAATGTCCTCAAATGTGTACAGTGTGTATTTATATCTTTGTATTATGACACTTCTTACCTGTCCAGTGGGCTGCCAATAGTGTAACTAAGGAGGGGCTGTTCCAAGTAATACCCTGTATTTAGGCATTCATCTCTCAATGAAGTGAAGAGGGTTACCTGTCCAAGATCCCCCCCATAATGTTAGAAATGGCCCATGAGAGGGGGGAATATGATAGGTGTACCTTATACTTTGGTGTTAATTTCCCCTTAATAAATGCTATCTAGAGGTTGTCCAAGAATGTTTGTGCCTAATCTGCTTGCCATGTTTATGTGCAAAAATAGTAATTTATTTTTGTTTTCCTCAACAGTTTCCTTCCACGCCACAGGAATGGCAGACTGTGGCCTCCCACTTTGCCCAGCGGTGGGACTTTCCTAATTGCGGATGGGCAATTGATGGGAAACACGTCCACATCGTCCCACCACCCAACTCGGGGTCGTACTATTTCAACTATAAGGGGTTCAATAGTATTGTGATGTTGGCGGTGGTGTCTGCTAATTACGACTTCTTGTATGTGGACGTGGGGAAGAATGGCCGGATGTCCGATGGTGGAGTCATCGCCCAGATGGAGTTCTACAGGCGTCTCCATAATGGCAGCTTGGACTTGCCACCTCCAGAGGACAATGTGGAAGGACTCCCATTCGTCTTCGTTGCAGATGAAGCATTTGCGCTGGGGGACCATATTATGCGGCCATTCCCGATGAGGACCCTCACCCCGGAACAGAGGGTTTTTAATTACCGGCTGGCCAGAGCCAGGAGAGTGGTGGAGAACACATTTGGAATCATGGCCAGCCGGTTCCGCCTATTTCTGACACCCATCCATATGGCGGAGTATAAACTTAATCATCTAATCCTGGCGTGCTGTGTTCTACATAACTTTTTACGCCAACATTCTGCCAACTATGCTGGCTCAGTTGGGCCTGAGGCCGGAATTCTACATGATAAAACCCTGACGGCGCTTGAAAGTGGCCGTCCTGGCTTGCCCTTCCTGAGTGCCTGTGATGCCCGGTTAAGATACCTTGAGTTCTTTGCGGGTAGGGGGGCCATCAATATGCCAGACAATTTGTAAAGCATTTATCAAATAAAAAAAAGCTAATCTTTGGTGACATTTACTGCTTGTGTTGGTTTTAGCTGACCCTGACAGCAATGTGGGGAGTCCTGAAAATGACGTGATTGTGTAACCTTATACAAAGCACTGTTGGGTGTTATTTACTAAAGGCGTAGACACTTTTTATACTACAAGTGCACTTAAAACTGCACTGAAACTGAACTTGTAGTGCAAAGAGGATTTGCCCTTAGGAAATAACCCCCATTTTCACAGAAAACAGCAATTACATCACCACAAAAGTGTTGTAGCGTTGAGACAATAATCCACACATTCTTGATTAACAAACTTTTTAATACCTGCACAATCACATGTGCATTTAGAAAAGGTTTTTAAAACAAACCAACATGTTTGTTGTACAACCCCTGGCAAAAATGATGGAATCACCAGTCCCTAAGGATGTTCCTTCAGTTGTTTATTGTTGTAGAAAAAAAGCAGATCACAGACATGGCCAAAAACTAAAGGCATTTCAAATGGCAACTTTCTGGCTTTAAGAAACACTAAAAGAAATCAAGAAAAATAATTGTGGTGGCCAGTAAAAGTTAGATTTATAGAACAAGCACAGGGAATAAATTATGGAATCACTCAATTCTGAGGAAAAAATTATGGAATCACCCTGTAAATTTTCATTACAAACACTAACACCTGCATCAGATTAAATCTGCTTGTTAGTATGTAGGTAAAAAGGAGTGATCACACCTTAGAGAGCTGTTGCAACAAGTGGACTGACATGAAGCATGGCTCCAACACCAAAGATGTCAATTGAAAAAAAGGAGAGGATTATCAAACTCCTTAAAGAGGGTAAATCATCACGCAGTGTTGCACAAGATGTTGGTTGTTCACAGTCGGCTGGGTCTAAAACATGGACCAAATACAAACAACATGGGAAGGTGGTTAAAGGCAAGCATACTGGTAGACCAAGGAAGACATCAAAGCGTCAAGACAGAAAACTTAAAGCAATATGCCTTGAAAACAGAAAATGTACAACAAAACAAATGAGGAACAAATGGGAGGAAACTGGAGTCAACATCTGTGACCGAACTGTAAGAAACCGCCTAAAGGAAATGGGATTTACATACAGAAAAGCTAAAAGAAAGCCATCTCTAACACCTAAACACAAAAAAACAAGGTTACAATGGGCTAAGGAAAGGCAATCGTGGACTGTGGATGATTGGATGAAAGTCATATTCAGTGATGAATCTCGAATCTGCATTGGGCAAGGTGATGATGCTGGAACTTTTGTTTGGTGCCGTTCCAATGAGATTTATGCAGACGACTGTCTGAATAAAACATGCAAATTTCCACAGTCAATTATGATATGGGGCTGCATGTCAGGTAAAGGCACTGGGGAGATGGCTGTCATTAATTCTTCAATAAATGCACAGGTTTACATTGAAATTTTGGACACTTTTCTTATCCCATCTATTGAAAGGATGTTTGGGGATGATGAAATCATTTATCAAGATGATAATACATCTTGCCATAGAGCAAAAACTGTGAAAAAATTCCTTGAAGAAAGACACATAAGGTCAATGTCATGGCCTGCAAACAGTCCGGATCTCAATCCAATTTAAAATCTGTGGTGGAAGTTAAAGAAAATGGTCCATGACAAGGCTCCAACCTGCAAAGATGATTTGGCAACAGCAATCAGAGAAGGCTGGAGCCAGATTGATGAAGAGTACTGTTTATCACTCATTAAGTCAATGCCTCAGAGACTGCAAGCAGTTATAAAAGCCAGAGGTGGTGCAACAAAGTACTAGTGCTGGAGTGTTATTTTGTTTGTTTGTTTTTCATGATTCCATATTTTTTTCCTCAGAGTTGAGTGATTCCATAATTTATTCCCTGTGCTTGTTCTATAAATCTAACTGTCACTGGCCACCACAATTATTTTTCTTGATTTCTTTTAGTGTTTCTTAAAGCCAGAAAGTTGCCATTTGAAATGCCTTTAGTTTTTGGCCATGTCTGTGATCTGCTTTTTTTCTACAACAATAAACAACTGAAGGAACATCCTCAGGGACTGGGGATTCCATACTTTTTGCCAGGGGTTGTATAACAATTTTTGGGCTGGCATTATCAAAAATAGAAATGTCCATTTACGATAAAACAGGCCTGTGTAAAACCAACAAGAAAGACAAAAATCTTGAACTTACAAAGTTCACATATGGTAAAACTTGAAGGCAATATCAGACATGAGTATTTAGGAACTGTGTTTGATATTGCGTTCAGATGGGGTGAAGTCACCCCTTGAAAAGCCAAATTTGGAAGATGCACACCAATTTACGAATGTCAACATGTGCTAACTGCCATCACGGGGGATCAAGGGACGTGTTTTGTGGGAGCAACCCCTTCCTCACCGCTACTTTATTATTGAGGAAGGGGTTGCACCCCCAAAATGCGTCCATTGATCTCCCGTGATGGCAGATAGCACATGTTGGCACACTGTGTGCATCCTCCAAATTTTGCTTTTTGAAACATCGCTCAAAAATTTTTAAGATTGTAGCACACAAAAAAAGAAAGTGATTTTGTGGGGTTTTAAATTTGCCCCAAAACATCAATGATGTTATTATTTTTTTGAATAACATCATTGATTTTTTTCTTGAGGTTTTCCAATTCTAAATTACACCCCATGATCTCCCCGATCAGGATCTGGGCACTTTCTAAGGTGAAAGGATCTTGATCCATAACATCACGATCACCTAAAAAGAGAGAAACCAAACAAAAACAGGTATCAAAAATCTGCCAGCATTCATCTCTTACCTGAGTCTGTGGTCGCAGACACTCACCTGTTGTGGTGCCAATTTCCACCACATCTTCTTCCTCCTCCTGCTCAGCTTGTGTTTGGGGTATTTCCCCTTCTTCCAGAGGTGGGGGATCTCTGGTCTCCTTGGATGAGGGGTGTCCTCCGAGTCTTTTCTCCCCTATGTAAAACAAAAATGGTATAATTAGCACACAGATATTTGATGGCAGAACTATAAATAGGAAACATTGCTTGGAAGTGGGGTACAATTGTCAATTTTAGCAGAGTTCCAAGATGTAGCTTTTTTAGCGTCCTTTGTCAAGCTGCAATACTTTATCTGTTTTGTACAAGCTTCACAGATGGAGACACCCCTATAGTATACACTGGAGCACCTGTGTGCCCCCCCTAATAAAAATGATGTTCTTGTGTCCCACACTAGTGCTTCAGTGTCCAGATGGGAAAACAGCTGCTCAGTGTCCTCTCCTTACACAGAATCTAGTTTGCATTTCATTCTAGTAACAAAACCATCTACACAACCAAATATTTTTCATACAAGTAGGCCCTAAAAAATGTAGGAAAATGCATATGGCCTAAACAATGGTGTTTTAGAGGCCGAAATAAAAATGTTTGATACGAACGAATAATGGGCCCATGAACATTAAAATTGCCATTTTAAACTGTACAACAATTAAGAAAAGCATATGGAGCAGCACGAATGTAATAAAGACAAAAAGAATAGGAACACAGCACAACTACTTACTTTTTTGCAGCACTCTCCGGATCTTTCTGTACTGCTCGGGCTCTCTTAATTTCAGATCCGACCACCGCTTCCTGAGCTGATCTTTCGATCGTCGTACCCCGGAATTCCGGTGCAGACTTTTGACCACTTTCGCAATGATCCTGGCCTTTCTGATATTGGGGTTGGGGTAAGGTCCATACTTTCCATCATAGTCGGCCTTCTTCAGGATGTCCACCATCTCCAACATCTCCCCAAAGGACAAATTTGTGGCCTTAAATCTTCTCCTTCTGGATCGGGACGTGTCCGGATCTGGGCTTTCCTCCTCCTCCTCCTCGTTCCTGTAATTAGCATGCACCTGCTGTGTATCCGCCATGTGCTCTTCTCCCACTGGACAGAACAAAAAGGGGCGGGGAATAGACTAGAAAGAACGTCAGGGGCAGGCGGAGTTACACACATGCGCAGTGTGTATAAAGCGTACCACACGTGCGTATTACGTACAATCTGTGAGCGGAGGAAGGAGCATTGGAGGCGCCGATCGTAAGAACGAAGGTAAGAGACAAACTTGGGCCTATACTGCTTCTACATTGAGGCCTATATTGTAACAAGATTAGGAGAGTTTGGCCTGACATTAGGGTTTGTCTTGTGTTGTGTCTTGCAGTGAAAATGGATATCTTTCAAGATAATGACTTCATGGCAATATTCATTGACATGTTCAGGGAGCTGCCTTGTCTGTGGGAGATCAACCACCCACATTATAGGAACCAAACAAAGAGGAAGGCAGCACTGGATCAATTGTTGGAAATTGTGAAGCAGGTGATCCCCACGGCAGACATCACATATTTGAAGATCCTAATTGGTGGCCTGAGGAGCACATATGTAAGGGAGCGCCAGAAAGTCCAGGATTCGCAGAGATCCGGAGCAGCAGATGACACCTATGTCCCCAGGATGTGGTACTATGACAGGCTGCATTTTCTGGCAGGCCAGACTGAACCCAGGTCATCACTCTCCAGTCTTCCTTCCACGCTTCCTTCCCCCCCGGCTGAGGCTTCTGACGCCCAACCTGGGCCTTCCAGGCAGCAACATGTGGAGGAGCCCAGCTTGAGCCAGGTATAGCATTCCTCTAAATATTGCTGGTTGTCCAATCAATGATGTTAACTAGATGATAGTTTGGAGTACTAATTTATGATTGTGATTGATGATGCAAAAACTAAAACCATGTCCCTTTTTCATACACAGGGAAGTCTCAGCCAGGAGGTGGCCAGGCCGAGCAGGCTGCCTGATCTGCAGGTCCCTCCCCTACACCTGAAAAGAGAAAGTGGCAGGAGGAGGAGTGCCCTAGAGGAGGCTGCCATAGGCCTCTTTTGGAGGGCTACAGAGGCCCTGGGAGCACCACACACCGTGGAGGAGGACTTCGCTGCCATCATTACCTGTAAAATGCAGAGGATGGAGGAGGGACAACAACTCATGTGTTAGTCCTTAATGTTGGAGGCCCTCAATAAGGGGTTGAGGGCCCAAATTACATCTGATACACACCTTTGTGAACTCACACATGGTTCTCCTCCTCCTCCTGCAGGTCCTCCTCCTCCTCCTCCTTCTCCTCCAGGTCCTCCTAGTCCTCCTCCTCCTCCAGGTCCTACTCCTCCTCCTGCCACATCTCCAACAGCAGAGCCACAGCCAGGAAGGAAGCGTGGAAGGAAGACCAGAAAGTGAGGACCCTGGGTTCAGTCTGGTCGGCCAAAAGATGCAGCCTCTTGTGGTACCACAGCCTGGGGACACAGATGTCATCTGCTGCTTTCCAGATCTCTGGGACTTCTGGACCAGACTGCCCTCCCTTACATATGGACTCCTCAGGTCACCAATTTTGATGTCTGCCCTGGGGGTCCCAGGCTTCGCTAATTTCTCCTGTTTATCCAGCGTTGCCTCCCTCTTTGTTTGGTTCTGAGCCCTTAATAAAGGAATTTTGGTTTGAATTATACTTGCCTATATGTGTTTTACTTCAAAAAGGACAGTTTGTTGTTGAGGATTCAGGTACATTTCAAAAATACAATGTGAAATTAACAAGGGACACCAACACCAAACAATCTCCTTGAGATTAAATAATAAAAGATATCAATGGTGTTGTGGTAACTTGACACACAAAACACACACAAAAATATTCTGGAGTAAAACTAAAAATAACATTAAACAAAGATCAGCCTTTGAAAAAATACAAACATAAAATCTAAAAGAAAAATGGCTTTAAATTAAAAAAATATATATTTATGTCAGATGTGACAAATAACAATATATTCAGGGAATCCCAATAAAAAAAAGAAATAAGTTTGTGAGAAGTGTGTGTGAATGAGAGCAGCAATTAATTCTTCTCACATTATAAAGAAGAAGAGAGTGCGCTGTATTAAACCATTTTTAACATTGCAGCGTGACGAAAGTGTTGTATCCATTGCGAACGCTAATTTTACCAGACCGAGCTGTTCCGTGTCGGAATTTCCTCTGAGCATGCGTGGCACTTTTTGCGTCGGAACAGGCCCCACACGGTCCGAATTGACGCGATCGGATTTTGTTGTCGGAAAATTTTATAGCCTGCTCTCAAACTTTGTGTGTCGGAAAATCCAATGGAAAATGTCCGATGGAGCCCACACACGGTCGGAATGTCCGACAACACGCTTCGATCGGACATTTTCCATCGGAAAATCTGACCGTGTGTACGGGGCATTAGTGTAATAAAAATATTGGCTCTGCATTTTACATGTTCCCTCCTCTCATCAATATGTCATATTGCAAAATGTCATAAGTGCAAAAAAGTGTACACATAGCCAAGGACCTTAGAAACAGTAGTATAAACCAACACAAGGCATTCAGTAATAATAAGCCATAGTTTTGCAGCCTGTCATTTCCAGTGTGCTAAAGGTTTATATTGTTAGCATACTGTAATCCCTTTTGCACAGACAACGGGTTACCACTTGGTTACTACCAGTTAATTCTGTGATTAAAATGGATCAAGGCACTAATTTTAACATTCACCTTTTGTACTGAACATTTCCACAGTGCTGTTAATCAAATCACCTAATTGATTCTACTGGTAATCTGGGTTCTGAAAGTCTATAATGCCACATAGGCTGTATATATTGATGTTGACTGCAACTAAAGATATCTAGTCAACTGGCAAGACAGGCTGTTGTAAAATGTGGAGCTGCTTCTTTACTTACATGTAAGTGTTACACTTTACACATTATTCAGCTTCCATGTACCTAAAGTGTATCTATAATCAAAATTCAAAATCATATATCCATTTACACATTGAATTTCAGTTATTTGTAGCCTACTTCTGTTTATCTGAGTGATCTTGAAGTTTGAAAATGTACTTTTGTAGTGCTACCCCTGTAGGATCCACTGAGTGTAACAGGTTCTTTCCCAAAACCGTGCAGAGGCAGCCCGGGACACAGCACCAGCCCATCCACTCTGGCCTTTTGATGAGTCTAGGCCTGGGGGTTTGCATTTGTCTGTAATTTTTTGCTTATAGGAACTGGGAAAGGGGGTGACATGGGATACTGCAAAATGCGTGGACACGATGCTACAGAGGACAGCTTTCTGGGCAGCACAGCCTTTTTTCACTCACGACTGAGAACCAGAGATATTTTGCAGATTAGGTACAGCAAGACAGGAACAGTCCATAGCAGGGGTGTCAAACTCAATTTCATTGTGGGTTGCATTAACATTATTGTTGCCCTCGAAGTGCCGGTTGTATCTGTAAAAATATATAAATATATCCAGGGCCTTTTTTCTCAGAGAATAGGTTCAGGAACTCGATCATGCCCCCCCCCCCCAACCCACATTGAATGGTGACCAAATTGCACAGTCACAGGATCTTAAAGGGGAAATACATATCAGGAGTGCATTATGTGCAGTGTTCGGGGGTGCGTTATGTACAAACTGTAGTTTCAGGGGTGCTCTACATACAGAGTGCAGAGTTCAGGAGTGTGCCACATACAGAGTGCAGAGTTCAGGGGTGCTCTGTATAAAGAGTGCAGAGTTCAGGGGTGCGCTACATACAGAGTGCAGGTTTCAGGAGTGCATTACATAGAGTGCAGGGTTCAAGAGCGCACTGTGTACAGGGTGCAGGAGCGTGCTATATGCAAGGTGCAGGGATTGGGAGTGCGCTAAGTATAGAGCGCAGGGTTCAGGGGTGTGCTACAGAGTGCAGAGTTCAGGGGTGTGCTACAGAGTGCAGAGTTCAGGGGGTGTGCTGTGTACAAAGTCCAGGGTTGAGAAGTGCTCCACATACAGTGTTCAGAGTTCATCTCTTCACAGGCTGTCCACATCTCATTTCCACCCCTCATAAGCTCTGACCTCTGTATCACTCTCCCCCTTCCCCCACCTCTGAGTGCACCTCCCTCCACACCCCTCATCTCTCCCCTTCACACATAGCTTCCTTGCATTGTACCTCCCCACAGTGTAGGCGGCTCCACCTCTTTCTTGCTTGCAGCAAGATCATTGGTCTGCATCTGTACACCCCGGCACCGATGGGGATCACAGTGTAGCCTACAGTGAGATGCCCCATCCCTTCTATGACTACACTGCACCTGCATCTGGATCACCCTTGTCCCTGCCATGAGTGCGGGCCAGGCAGGGTTCTATGAGAGCCACAGAGAGGAAAGCTGTCTTTGTAGATACAGAGGGCATCTGTTTTTATAAGTGAATGGGGAGCAGAGGGCAGGAGCTGGAGGTGGCGGAACAGAGTTCTGCCATGTTTCATTTGAAAAAGACCCTGTGTGTGAGGGTCACATGAAATGGCCTGAACCCGGGACTTTGGCCAGCAGGCCTTGTGTTTGACACATGTGGTTTATAGGTTCATGGCTGGGGGCCATCAAGTAGCTTGCAGAACAGATATGGCTAGACTGGAACAGTCTACAGGGTTATGACTGTGGACCATGAAGTAGCTTGCAGAACAGACATGGCTAGACTGGAATTGGCTATAGGTTCACAGCTGGGGTCCATGAAGTAACTGGCAAAACAGATATGAGGCTCGTCCCACAGAATCATAGAACAAGATCTGTCCAGAGGTGCAGCCTCTTGTAAGCAGCTCAGCATCAGCTATCAGCTCAGCATCAGCTCAGCAAAGGTCAATCCCAGGACCAAACACATTGATGTCAAGTATCACCTATCCCCTCAGGAGAGAGAAAAAACAAACTTCTCAGGGCTACAAACTATTTAATGGCTTTG
Source organism: Aquarana catesbeiana (assembly GCF_042186555.1). NCBI lineage: Eukaryota > Metazoa > Chordata > Amphibia > Anura > Ranidae > Aquarana > Aquarana catesbeiana. The sequence goes on along the minus strand of NC_133327.1, from coordinate 613,163,821 downwards.
CCAGTCACCAACTGAGCGCACCTTCCCAGGAATTGACTGAGCCCTGCTCAATATTCAGGCTAGTTTTTTGAATTTCCCCTCCCTAAACTCCAGAAACTCTTCTAGAGGCAAGGGGAAGCAAAGTCCCAGCCTATGCAGCCCTGACTAGATCAGAATAAACAATCACTGTTATTCTGGCTACAGCACGAGCAAAAAATGGCTAACGTCTAAGTACTAACCAGTATTCACCGGAGCTCCTGATGGTGGAGATGGGTTTTGCTGCGTGTTAGTAGCAGGTTGCAGTCAAGTAGCATATATAGCAGGTAGGGATAAAGCAGAAGCGTAGTCAGTAAACAAACCAAAAGGTAGGTAAAAAGTGGTTGCAGGTTGAAATCAAGCAGAAGTGCAGTCAAGGAACAAGCCAAAGGTTGGTAACGAGAGTGGTAGCAAAGATATGGATGGCAGCAGGAGAGACAGGAGTGAGATATTGTCTGGAAAGAGCACAATAATCTGGAAAACAGGATGTGCTAAGGCATGACTTTATTAGAAGGTTTATGAGAGGAGCAAAGGGTTCAAATTTCAAGGCAAACAAGACACAAGGCAAAGTTGTCTTATAGATCAGAGAGGGTGCTGTCCAGCAGCTCGGGTGCCTCCACAAGAAGAGTTACTGCCGAACACAGAAGAAGTCCCGGGTTTAAATCCAGGTCCTGACACAAAGGATGGGGCAAGGAAAATAACAGTGTAACAAATTTGTATGTGGCATTCCACATAATAAAGCTTTCTTTGGACAAGTACAAACTTTGGACAGCATAGTGGGAGACTGGCACTAGGTCATATCATGACCAAGTCAGTACAGCCTAACTGGGTAGAGCCTTACCACTAACTAAACACAAATGGTTAGTGCATTAGAAACTAAACCTAAGTGCAGGTTTTTATTGTTGCTCACCTGCAAATGAACAGAGTTAGCAGAACTTTTAAGACATTACAATACAGGATTGGAGCACTATCTGCTCAAAGATAATTCTCCAGCGGAGTCAATTGCACATAATAACCTAAATTTAAGTATTTAGCAACTCCTGTATAATGGCAGAGGACCCCCCTTGAGGAATTCCACAATGGTAGGCGGGGTCTGGACATAGGTTGCTCCCTATGTTGAGCAACAGTTCAATTCTGTGACAATTTCTACTACCAACAGGGAGCAATCTACAGATAAACAAATAATTTAAAGTATGTCCAACTCACCTGTAGAAGCAGGGGTGTGAAATCTGAACCATCTTTCCCTCCAGACTCCAGATACTGGCTGATCGGACCTGGTCCCCATGCCCAGCCTTCTTGGTCAGTACACAGTCTTTGTAGATGAAGCACCTCAAGCTTCATTCATTTTTGATGTTTTCTTTAAATCGTTCCCAACATTTTGGAAATTGGGGGCTTCTGCAGAGCCTTAGAAACTCCCATATATACTCATCACACCTTCAATAACGATTTTCCTTGATCTCCTCAATAATTTGTTTGGGCACATATGGGTATTCATACCCGTACTTCTGTGCAACTCTCTTCTGCACTACCTACTGGAGTTAGACAAACTGAGGAAGTCCTATGATGTCACCCTTCCCCTGTGGAACACATGATTCAGGGGGTTTCCCGAAAAGTGCTTTATATGATAAATTTTGTGCAGTGGCCTACTTCCAGGAATGAGGTGGCGATGGGTCAATTTGGCACTCTCCATACATGCAAGCTCTGGTCACTTTTAAACAACTGAATGACAGCCTCCTTTCCCTCTGCAAGCTCAGGATCGGTCACAGCCTCTCCCCAGTCCCATTCTGTCTCAGATTCATCTGAAGGGCCACAGTCCCTGACCTCCTCCTCTAATGACTGAAATTCACCTTCAAATTTTGATGACCCTGGGTAAAACTCTTCTTCCTTTCTTCTCCGGAAGGGCTCACCTGGATCATTAGCAGCACTTCTTTCCTTAGGTACACTGACAGCAGTAGGGATGACGACAGTAGCCCTTGTCCCAATCCTCTCAAGACACTGGGTGGGGGGATTGTTTGGCAGTACCCAGATAGCAAGCAATTGTGCTGCAAGTTTGAAAATAACTCGCTAAGACTTGCCAGGCTTCACAAGTTTGTTGCACAATTGCAGCAAGTCCACATTGACTACAGATCAACTTTCTTTGCAAACATTCTGCAAGTCTGCTGCAAGTTCTGGTTCAGTTATGTTGTGCATTAGACATCCCACCACAGAGGTCATTGTGACTTGCAGAACTTTTGCTGTAGCCTCATCACTACAACTTTTCTCTTGCTAGAGACTTGCCATGCAAATTTGCTACAACTTGGTAAAGTGACAACTAGAACTTGTGCTTTAAGTGCTCTGCAAGTGTACAACTTGCCAGTCAAAATGTGCAGCAAGTTAACAGGCTTACAATTCAACACTGCCACAAATTTGTGGCAAGTTATCCTTGCTATCTGGGTGAGTCCAGTAGACCATCTTCACAATGTCTGTAGAAGCTCCAAGCTTTAATCAGTGCTGTGATCTTCCTCTCCCCGGGACTCAATGGCACCAAATTTCTCTTCCTGCCAAGCAGACTCCTCTCACGCAGGTAGGTAACGCTTTGCTGACCTTCAGAATATGCACCTGCACTGGTAGTTATTTTCTTTGCAGACCTTTGCTTATTTACAGAAAATAAAACTGTAGCAATCCCCTCTCTTTGTAAATGCACTTCTACAGTCCACAAGAGCACTCTGACTCCAAATTCTCTACTCAGTGGCCACTGGGAATGGCCGCACGCACTTGAGGGAAATCCCATAAGAGCCCCCAAATGTAACGCTACCCATAGGAGCGGCTGTGTAACAAGTTATTTTCCAAAAATTGTGCAGGGGCAGTCAGATACACAGCAACAGTCCATCCACTCCAGCTCATTGATCAGTCTAGGGGTTAGTCTTTTACTGTATTTTATTGCTAATAGGAACTGGGGGGGAGGGGATTCGTGGTGGCGTGGGATATTCAAAAATGCTTGGACACAATCCTATAGAAGACAGCTTTCTAGGCAGCAGCACAGTCTCTTTTCACTCATGACTGGGAACCATGAGATATTTTGCAGATTAGGTACAGCAGGACAGGAACAGTCTATAGGTTCATGGCTGGGGACCATGAAGAAGCTTGTGCAACAGATATGGCTGGACTGCAAAAGTTTGTAGGTTCACAGCTGGGGACCATGAAGTAGCTTGCATAACAGATATTTCTAGACTGGAACAGTCTATAGGTTAATGGCTGGAGGCAATAAAATAGCTTGCAGAACAGATACCGTATAGCTAGACTGGAACAATCTATAGGTTCATAGCTGGTGGTCATGGAGTAGCTTGCAGAACAGATATAGCTAGACTGGAACAGTCTATAGGTCAGTCAATGGCTCTCTGTTCTACCCCTTCAGTGCTCAGTGGAGTGCAAAATAAAGTGCACTCCTGTAATCCATAGGAGAAGTAGAGCCAAAAGAGCTTTGGCCCTACATCTCCTTTAGAGTAAAAAACATTTAGACTTTGAACCACTTTAAGGTTGTTGTTGTTGAAGAACCTGAATATGATTTTATGTATTTTGAAGGAAAACATACATGAACTGAAGGGCGTTTCCTGTATAAACTGAAAAGAGTTTCCTGTAAATATTTGCCTGGCATTCTCCTTTACACTTTTTAGGAAAGGCTAAAGATTATTTTTCAAGTCTGATCTTTTCTACAGTAATGAATCTAGCTTATACAAAATATGTCATTACATTTTGCTCATTGGGGATGCAATTATGTGTGGTTCATGCTTAGCCAGTGGGTCTTGCTTCCAATATACTATAAAAGCTGTTAATGTGGTAGGAGCTGATTTTACAACATAAACCTGGTTGCTAGGCAATTGGGGTTTCGAGACTCGACCTGCTGTGAACTTACTTCAATACAAAATCAATAAAAGTCTTCTTTTGAGATAGTAGGTGAAAATTGCCACTGTACCGAGTGTTGTCATGGTGACACAAGGGGACTCCTATGACTGAAATTGTCTTTCAAAGATAATTTAGATTTTGTAAAAGCATTACACTCCTGGACCTGAAAGGTTTAAAGGTTAACCACTTTACACATGCATTTCAATATAGTAAGATATGCCAATTTTCCTGGAAAACTGCAATGTATTAATTTGTGCATTATTTGAGAAACAAGAGCTTCTTAAATTCTCATATAAGGAAGGGTAGTTAAAGCAAAGTGAAAACAAAATCTATGGAGATTAATAAAAATTAATGTTAAATCTGAACACCAGATAGCTATAACAATCTGATTAGTGATCTAAATCACTAATACAAGCTTCAATTTTATAATTCAATCAATTTGTGATTCAATCAAAATGATTGATTCAGAAACCAATCGAATTGCTATAACATCTGTCATTACAGGCAAGTAAAGTGACTGAAGATGTAGGGATTTTTTTTTGGTTAAACTTGAGCTTTACCCGAACATCCTTGGGTTTCAATGTTTCTACCAGGGTCACGGCTGCCCCCGCACACATATATTGTATTCCTACTAACTACAGAGTGAGAGCAATAATTGTAGCACCAGACCTCCTTTTTACCTCTAAACTGGTAACCTGTAAAGGCTTTTGAAGCATCGCCTATGGAGATTTTTAAGTACCGTAGTTTATAAAAATAAAAAATGGTGCGCTGTCCAAAATACACAGATCTTAAAGCAACACAAACCTAAAAGATTTCCAGAAACACCAGTAAAAGTGTCATTTATATTTAAATTTGCAGTGAAGTAACAATGCTACCATACACATAAGATCCTAAATACTCTTCCAAAGAAAACAAGTTGTATAGTAGTAAGGCAAAAAAAGAAAAAAGCTGAAATTAAATAAACTCCTTAGTGTATATGAATCAATAGTGTGTGAGAAATTCTGTATATAAAGTTCATCCGTAGAACAGCAGACCATGAGGAAGTCACATGACAAAGTGACGGGCGGAGCCAGTGACATCACGTCTGGTATCTCCGAGGCACGGAAGTATCGCAGTGAGGAGGAGATTTACCATCCCAAGGATTGTTTTTACATGTGATTTGGCAAGTACTGCAATTTACCCATTCCCCAGAAGAGTGTTACCCAGCGGAAGAGGAGTAAATACCTGAGTGGAACCAGATTACTTATAAAAAAAAAAATATATAACCTATAATGGGTTAAAATCTAAGGTGAGCAGGCATTGCACACGGAGGAGTTTGGTGATGGCTTCCTGACATGCAGTTGCTGTTCTACGGATGGACTTTATATATTTCTCACACACTATCAATTCATTTGCACACTAATGCCGCATACACACGACCGGTTTTGCCGTCGGAATAAACTCTGAAGGTTTCTCCGACGGAACTCCGACAGAATTCCATTCAAGCGGTCTTGCCTACACACGGTCAAACCAAAGTCTGACCGTTCAGAACATGGTGACGTACAGCACGTATGACGGGACTAGAAAAAGGAAGTTCAATAGCCAGTAGCCAATAGCTTCCTTCTTGTACTTGCTTCAGAGCATGCGTCATTTTTGGTCCGTCGGAACAGCATACAGACGAGCGGTTTTCCAGATAGGAATTGGTTCCGTTGGAAATATTTAGAATATTTTCTATTTCTAAAATAGAAAAATACGCTGCGCTAAAAGTGTACTGTATTGTGCTATGTAATATAAGATGTGTGTGTCTCCAAACTAAAACACATAAAAATATTTAAATGTGTGCCCTCCTAAATCAAGCACAGAAAACTAGTGAATAAATGGTTAAATAAATAAACAATTGTTAAAATAGTTGCTTCATAGTCATGGAATAATGCTGAGTATAAATATACACAACTATAAGCGTGAACACACTGAAGTGCAATAAACAATATAAATCAAATACACATGCTGAAATGCATCATAAATAATATTGAATAATGCAAAAAAGTGCCAAAGTGCCACACAATGTAAGTGCAAAAAGTCCTTATTATAATGTGATGAAAGTGGAAGTGGAGTCCTGTAAATAGATAGTAGTAAAAGTGTTATGCCGCGTACACACGAGCGGACTTTACGGCAGACTTTGTCCTGCGGACTTTTCGACGGACTTTCCGAATGAACGGACTTGCCTACACACGATCAACCAAAGTCCGACGGATTTGTATGTGATGACGTACGACTGAACTAAAACAAGGAAGTTCATAGCCAGTAGCCAATAGCTGCCCTAGCGTTGGTTTTTGTCCGTCGAACTAGCATACAGACGAGTGGACTTTTCGCCCGGACTCGAGTCCGTCGAAAAGATTTGAAACATGTTTCTTTTCTAGGTCCGTCGAACTTTTGGGGTAAAAAAGTCCGCTGGAGCCCACACACGATCGAATTGTCCAACGGACTCTGGTCCGCTGAACCAAGTATGCCATAAAGTCTGGTCGTGTGTACGCGGCATAAGGCACTTACCATAAGGCCCCTTTCACACTGGGGTGGTTTGCAGGTGCTATTGCACTAAAAATAACGTCTGCAAACCAACCCGAAACAGCCGCTGCTGTCTCTCCAGTGTGAGCTCCTTCACCGCTCCTGCCCATTGAAATCAATGGGACAGCGCGACTATACCACCGGCAAAGCGCCTTTGCAGAGGCGCTCTGCGGTGGTTTTTAACCCTTTCTCGGCCGCTAGCAGGGGGTAAAACCACCCAGCTAGTGGCGCTTTACCGCCGACGCCGCCCCCGCCCCAGTGTGAAAGGGGCCTTACACTTTTACTGCTATCTATTTACAGGACTCCACTTCCACTTTTATCACATTATAATAAGGACTTTTTTCACTTATATTGTTTGGCACTTTGGCACTTTTTTGCATTATTCAATATTATTTATGATGCATTTCAGCATGTTTATTTGATTTATATTGTTCATTGCACTTCAGTGTGTTCACGCTTATAGTTGTGTATATTTATACTCAGCATTATTCCATGACTATTTTAACAATTATTTATGTATTTAATCATTTATTCACTAGTATTCTGTGCTTGATTTAGGAGGGCACACATTTAAATATTTTTATGTGTTTTAGTTTGGAGACACACATACATCTTATATTACATAGCATAATACAGTACACTTTTAGCGCAGTGTAATTTTCTATTTTACTGATTGTTTGCACGCTATATGAGACGTGTTCTACGCATGCAGCTGATTAGTGATAATCTCTTTATTATTATATTATTATTTATATTATTATATTATTATTTATAGTTTATTTCATTTCAGTTTTTTTTTTTGTCCTACTACTACACAATGTTTTTTCTATGGAAGAGTATTTAAGATCTTATGTGTATGGTAGCATTGTTACTTCACTGCAAATTTATATATATGACACTTTTACTGGTGTTTGCTAGAAATCTGTTTTGTGTTCATTTAAGGTCTGTGCCTGTGTATTTTTGACAGCCCACCATTTTTTTTATATATACTATTGTCTTAGTGGTTGGAGTTCACTATATCAGTGGTTGCAGCAGTTCAGCAATCTTACACATATGTGTTTTTTGGCACATCATTTTCACCTATAATTTTTTTGTGATACACATAGTAGCGCATTAGTATTTGTATAAATAATCTTGATGTACTGTAGTTTGTCGCCACTCCACAGGCGTGCGCAATTTTAAAGAAAGACATGTTGTGTATCTATTTACTAGGCCTAACATTATCCTTTATAATTTACAAATCAATTGGGCATTGTATTGTGTTTGTGTGCACAAAAAATCATTAAAGTGTTTTTTTTTCCCAAAAAATTGTGTTTAAAAAACCACTGCGCAAATACTGTGTGACATTAAAAATTGCAACAACCCCCATTTTTTTTCTCCAGAGCTTTTGATTTCAGTAAATATATAATGTTTGGGGGTTCGAAGTAATTATCTAGTAAAAAAAAAAAAAAACGCAGATTTTTACATTTTTCTGAGAAGTGTCAGAATTAGCTTGGACGGCAAGTGGTTAAAACAGCCTCCTGGAATTCTCCGTACACTAGCACTTACACCAGGAGGCAGAGTCAGCATTTAGAGCTCCCTTGCTTTCCCTCGAGTGCCGTCAGCCAAAGTTTTCAGCATGCTTAGGAGATGCAAAACAATGATCATATCACTTTTCCTTAATTGCCCAGTCACAGAATGTGTGTTATTAGGTAACCACACTGTATTGCAAATGCAGGAAAGAAAAAGAAGATTACCAACCTGACTGTCATGCCTGGCAGGGGTGCCTGAATCATGACTGACTAAACGAAATACACATTTTTTTGAGGTAAAACAATTCATGAGTATGTGTTTCAGTTATGTATTTAACTGATTGCCCAGAGTTCAGCTTTAAGACAAGGATTATTTGACTTTTTCTATACAAATCCAAAAAAAGGTCTGTAGCTGTAACTTTCCTTTCTTTATTTCAGCTCACAGAGGATGTAAATCACTGATAACACACATACAAGGTCACCTTAGAACATTCAGGTTTCACACTCTGCTGAGCTAACATTCTGCTGAATTAAAATCTATTTTTTTAGTAAGGGGGAGGAAGTAAGGCTTTCCCAATGTGAATTATCTACAATTCATCTTGAATCAAGTAAGCAAAGATTACAGATTGCTAAGGGCAAGCTGCCAAGCAGGATTTCTTCTCTCGTACAAAGTAGTAGGTGGCCTGTCAAGAGGGCAATGTTGTTTTCTTTTCTTTCTTTTTTTTTATGGATGCTCTTAAAAGCATAGTTCAATGCAAATAACGGGCAGAGCAGGAAAAATAAAAGAGTAATCACCCCCTTAGAGGAGCATGTAGTATGATGGACTGTTCTTTTCTATTACTGGCAGAAATATTACAATTTCTTTCAACTTAAAGGGCATCTGTTCATTTAAAACAAAAAAAGCAAAACGTCCCTTTCACTACTAGACACCAGCTTCAATTTCTACAAGAGTAAAATGTGGAGGACTGAGGGTGGCTTCACGCCTATGGATTTTACTGCAGTGTCTTAATGCATGTTGCACCGACATGTTTATGTGCTTTGCATTGACACAGCAACAGCCCATTCTTCATGAATGGGCCGCCAAAAAACTGCGCTGGACAATAAGGCTCACATGACTCTTTTATACAACATGGTATGTATAATGTAGTGTGCTGCTGAAAGTTGTGCATTTGTCACTACCATACAGTCAGCAGTTTCTGAGACCTGATTGGCCAGGGAGTCTTAGGACTCCCGGACAATCGGGTCTTAGTCAGGACCCACTTCCTGTTCGGGCTGGAGGAGAAGTGATGGCCCCGGAGCTCAGAGCTTTCGACGGACTTTTGACGGACTTCCGATGGACTTTTTAACAAACAGACTTGCCTACACACGATCACACCAAAGTCCGACGGATTGGTACGTGATGACGTACACCGGACTAAAATAAGAAAGTTGATAGCCAGTAGCCAATAGCTGCCCTAGTGTTGGTTTTTGTCCGTCGGACCAGCATACAGACGAGTGGATTTCTGGGTCCGGTGGAGTTACGACGTAAAGATTTGAATCATGTTCCAAATCTAAAGTCCGTCAGATTTGCGACTGGAAAAGTCCGCTGAAGGTCCGGTGAAGCCCACACACGATCGGATTGTTCGCCGGATTTGGTCCATCGGCGTCCGTCGGACAAGTCTGGTCGAAAAGTCCGACTGTTTGTACGCCGCATAAGAGTTTTTTTGTAAACTATCGACACTCCTCACTGACACCACCGATTGTGGAAGGGAGCTCCACATTCTTACCACTTTGATAGTAAAGAACCCTCTACGCAGTTTTAGGTTAAATTGCTTTTCCTCCAATTTGAGTAGCTGCATGTCTTTTTAAGCTACCTGAAACTGAATAGTTTTTTCCCTATGCTAGAATCACTATTTTCAATATATTCAAATATGAGGTATTTTTATGGCATTAGCATATCTCCTCTCATGTGTCTCTTCTCCAGGGAGAATAAGGTTAATGTTTGTAGGCGTTCCTTCTTACTGAGGTCCTCCAGTCCCCTATTAACTTTGTTACCCTTCTCTGGACTCTTTCCAGTTCTAGCACATCCTTCCTGAGGACTGATGCCCAGAACTGGATGGCATACTCAATATGCGGACTTGTCTTGTAAAGTGGTAGAATTATAGGCTTGTCTCTTGAACAAATCCCCTTTTTAATGCATGCTAATATTCTGCGGGCTTTGCTTGCTGAAGCCTGACACTGCATGCCATTTCTGAACCTGTGATCTACTAGGACCCCCAGATCTCTTTCCATCCTGGATTCCCCCAAAGGTTCTACCCAGTAGTGTATTTAGGTTTTGTGCTGCCCTAAGCCTGACTACACTCGTGCACCCCCCAATTTAAATATGACCCACCCCTTCCTGTGAAGGCCACACCCCTTGCTGTTTAAGACCCGCCCTGAAATTTTCAAGTGGGGACACTAGTTCTGAGGGCCTGGGGGGGGCAATGGATTACCTTAATTTACATAGATTTCCTCTCACTTCCTGTTTGGCTATGGGGCAGGAAGTGAAGGGAAATCTCTGCAATGGGACAGTAAAAAATAAACTTACGGGGGCTATAACCCTACCTTATTCTATCCAAAATGAAAAAAAAAGTGTTGCCTTTAGTTCTACTTTAAACACAAATTTCTTATAATTTTATGGAGAGGACTAAGAAGATGTAACCATGCCAATGGTGCAGCAGAAAACATTTAGCACAGTGAGGAAGGTTTGTGGTCCAGGATGATAGGACAGACAAAATTAGAAGCGCCCCCCCACAGTTGCAGAATGTTGGCCACCCGCATACCGGAAGCAGTGCGGCTGCTTTATGGGGGCGCTAGACTAATCTGCCTCTCAGCCCAGTCCGCCCCATAAGACTGGCGCTACACTAACAGTGTAGCGCAAGCCGGCGGGGGCTCTGTCCATGCTGCCCCCCTGCAAAGTGCTGCCCTAGGCCTGGGCCTTGTCGGCCTAGGCCAGGATACAGCATTGGTTCTACCCCCAGGGAATAACTCGCATTCATATTTTTAGCTCTCAAATGCATTACTTTACATTTTGCAACAATAAACCTCATTTGCCATGTAGTTGACCAAACCTTTATTTTATTGAGGTCTTTTTGTAAAGTTTATATATCCTGCCGGGAAGTTATTGCCCTACTTAGCTTTGTGTCATCAACAAACACTGAGATTGAGCTATTTATCCTAACCTCTATATCATTTATGAATATATTAAACAGAATTGGTCCCAGGACATTGCCTTGGGGTACTCCACTTACCACTGATGTATTTGCCTATAGACAAGCATATAACTCTTGAGTTGATATAGAGATTGTTCTGAAAGTAATGTCTGCTTATATATATTTCAGTTGGTAATGATTTGCCATTAAAAAATTACCTTGGGTTGTCGTATCGCTTAATTCTATGTAATTTCTTCATGTTAGTTCATGTCACAACTGAGGGTATAAGGCATTTCTCTCATATAATGTGTTCGGGGAAAGAGACTGTTTCTTCTGGTTTCTGTTACTGAAAGGGTCTTTTGTTGAGTTTTAAATATTGTAAAAAAACAACATAACTCAATAAATACTATTTTTATTAGTACATTGGTAATATAAAGTAAAAGCTTGATAAAAAAAGATGTTCTGTTAATGGATTAAAAGAACATTTATTTATCATCTTTTTTTTACCTGCAACTTAAAAATAAAACATTGGTTTTACTGAATTTATGATGGTTATGTACTATACAAAGAACACCACATTAATCCCTTTCACTAATAGAAACTACAAAATTGTAAACATTTTAGGAATAGAGGTGTCAAGGTACTATTGGATAACATCAGTTGTGTTAAAGAAATAACAACTAATTTCTATTAAAAATTTTAAATATTTTGTTAAATTTTCTTTGCAGATATGGTCTGTGGCTTTTTTCATAGTTTCTGCCATTATTGCTGTATCGTTCACATTTTGTTACATAAATTGTATGATTAGCATAGCATCACTGTAACTAAGCCACCTGCTTATCTTTATATTGTTAAGCAGCATCTAGCACTTGGCTTTGGCAGACTGGCTTTTTTTGCTAAAGGGACAAAGTATGCATTTTGTAACATTGGTGCTCTGCATTGAAATATATACCATGAGGTATGAAGAAGTAATTTTCCCATAGAATAGAAACAGTTTTGGTTACTTGCAAATTATATTTTACACTGCACTGCCAATATGGTACATTGATACTGTGGGAGTGATTTACGAAGGCCGTGCGCCATCAGTAGAGGCGCACGGCAAGGTGCAACGCACATTTCCATATTTACGAAATGGTGCACTGGTAACAGAATGCAAAACCCCCGTTTACTATAGCGATCTTGGCGCACAAGAGAATGCAATCTGTGCGCCACTATGGACATGGCGCACGGCATCTCCAATTTCAATATTGACAGAAGATGGAGGTGCCAATATTATGGGGTGATGTGAGGAAGTTTAGTAACAACTGCCCAAGTAACAAATATGCCCAAAATAGAATGAGAAAGTAACTTTTTCAGAGAAATCCTGCTGTGCCTGCAAGTACGTTTAAAACTGCGTGAGAGCAATGCAAGCAGTGCGCATGTGCAAGCAGCTCTTGCGGTCATTCACATGAGTTTGTTCACTACGCGGCCAAAATCTTAGTAAATGTTAAGCAATGTACATGCAATTGCATGGGTTGAACAGGCGCACCTCTAAATTTGGCACATTTTTTTTTTTTAAGCTGGTCCACCGTTATGTATTTTTTTAAGGAGATTTGCACACAGGTCATGTTAGCATGTTACGTTGCCAACATGTGACATGCACCTTGTTAAAATTATGTAAAAAGACTCTCGCTCCTCTAGCTCCTCCCAACAGGGCATTTAATCTTCCCCCTCTAATGCATATGATTTCCTTGGGTTAGCTTTTGCTTTTAAAGGGGAATTCCACACTTCATTCTACAATGCTCTTGTCTCCCCCCTCTAATCCCTTGGATTTCCTTGGGCTAGCTTTTGCTTTTAAAGGGGAACTCCACACTCCATTCTCCAAAGCTCTTGTCTCCCCCTTCTAACCCCTTGGATTTCCATGGGCTAACTTTTGCTTTTTATGGGGAAGTCCACACTCCACTCTGTTCTCAAAAGGCTGGGAGCTGCCTTCACCAATCCTAACCACATCCTTTTTCAGAGCATACAACAGGGCCAGCTAGGAATGGGGCGAGAAGAGTGATCGCCCAATCCCCTCCTGAACCAAAGAAGGCCACATGCACTCAACATAGCTGGCTGCCTTTGGGGCATGTGGGGCTCAGCCCAATACCAACCACAAAGCACTTTGTACCCACTAGTTTAAAGGGGCTTTACACATTCTGTAAAGCCCCCTGTCTGCAGCCCCCCACAACCCCAGCCTAGGGTTGTGTGGAAAAGGCCCTTGTCCCCCTGCATATAGGAACAAGGTGGTTGACTTTTGGGATGCCCGATCCCCTCTTGCCCCCAAGCATCCACCCCCCTTTCATGGGCTGGCCTGCTGTGTGTTTGGCTAGGGTTTTGTTAGTGTGTGGGAGTGGCACAATATTTTTTTAGTTTGGGGTGGTATTTTTCACGTGGGAGTTCTCATTTTAAGCCTTAACAGACCCAAATGGCCTTGTGGCGGGGGGGAGGCTATTTTTTGTTTCGGGTTAAAATCTTGCAGCTGCAATGTAGATTTGTAAGTTTTCTCTAAAGCCGTACATCTTTGAAGCAGCATTTTGGATACATGCTACAGATGCACCACTTTACAGGCAGAGTAAGCACCCCCCCCCCCCAAGTTACTAGCTTTTAAGCAATTTTGCATTTTTAAAGACACTTCTCCTTGTTTCGTTTTTGGGGTTGTCCACATAGGTGACATTGATATATGTCCCTCAGGGTGGGACCTGGGCCCCATACCCATTTTAAGGCCAATAACTAGAATGTAAGCCAACCAAGTGGGGACTAGCAAAATTGACAAGTCAGTTCCCATAGACTGCAATGGTATTTGTTGTATAACTTTTTCCCATGTTAGGCTCTTTGTTTGCCCCCCTGGACAGGGGGGTGTTTGTCCCATCTGTAATTTTGTAGCATGCTGGATGATGTGCTTCATTTTGGACAAGGGGTGGCTTATTTTGTGCTAGCTGCATTTGGGTTGGTCTGGGCATGCTCAGGGACTTTGGGGGGGTGCTTTTTGTGTGTGAACAGCACTTGAATTTTTCTGAGCATACTCATAGAGTGTTTTTTTGGGTTAGTAATTTAAAGACATCCTTAACAGGTTTACCCACCTTGAAGTAATAGCTCTACACTGGATGAACTTGCATTTTGTGTGTTTCATGAACTGCGCATGTGTTTTCAATTGCCTCATTAGCACATAAGCCTATGTTATATAAAGCTTGCATTTAACATTCTTTACCTTGCCCTGAAAAGAGGGCACAGTGTCTAGCACAGGGGTCTTCAAACTACGGCCCTCCAGTTGTTCAGGAACTACAATTCCCATCATGCCTAGTCATATCTGTGAATGTCAGAGTTTTACAATGCCTCATGGGTGTAGTTCCGCAACAGCTGGAGAGCCGTAGTTTGAAGTTTCCTGATCACTCAGTTTATAACACATGTATTTTCTCTTTGTATTTTGTTTGTTATGTCTTTGCAAAACAGATGTATTTTATATCAAGTATTTTTTACTTTTGTTTATTTTTATTTTTTTGGGGGGGGGGATATTTTTCACTGAAATATTTTTGATGTTGTCAATGTTTGTTGTTTGTAGGTTGTTAGTTTCACTTTGATTTAATTGCCTGTGCTGCATTATTTTGCAAAATCTTCCTCATGGTGTTGTGACTAATAAATGTTTAAATCCTTAAGAAACTGTCCGTTTGTGGGCGCAGTCTTTTTAACTCCTGTTAATTTCCTCTGCAAAATGGTCAGACCTCAAAACCATATTCTGTTAGTGTCTCAAATTAACATACATGTGTTTTTTGCTTTCCTTGCTCTTTTCCAAGTCCTGTTTTGTTGACCATTAAAATTTGTAGCAAATTTTTATGTTTTATGTGTTTTGTTTATTTTCATGCAACAGATTTCCCAGCAGCAGCTTAACTAGGCTGATTGGCATGGCAAAACAAAAAAAGGTGTGATTTGTCTAAAAGCTACTTTCCTGGTGCCTTAATGGTAGTATATGCATGGATTGTGTGTATGCTGCCATGGATTGGCACCAGGAAAGGAAAATTCCAGAGAGGTAAGTATTCAATTTTCCATTTTAGCACAGTGGTTCTCAGTCTTCAAGTACCCCCAACAGGACATATTTTGGAAATTTATCTTAGCTAAAATAGTTGTCCAAAAT
This sequence comes from Aquarana catesbeiana, assembly GCF_042186555.1. Lineage (NCBI taxonomy): Eukaryota > Metazoa > Chordata > Amphibia > Anura > Ranidae > Aquarana > Aquarana catesbeiana. Next base: position 613,148,549 of record NC_133327.1, on the reverse strand, counting down.
ACTAAGCCATTGACTCTGATTTAAAGCAGCTGTGCAAGATGAAGGAAAACCTGCAAACATGGCCTGTTGGGGGTACTTGAAGACAGGGTTGAGAACCACTGATTTAGAGCACTGAGCTAAAATCGAGCGCATGACAATCCTATTCTAATTGTGGGCATTTCAGGGAAACCAAGTGAGTGTTAGAACCCCTGCTTGTCTTTTTTGGGTTGGGCTTTGTGTCTTTTTTCTGAAAATTGGCTTCACTTCCTGTCATGTAGCCAAACAGGAAGTGAGGGTAAAACCCTACCAATGTCTTTCCTTGGAGACACACAGGTCAATCTAACTAGTGTCCCCATTAGGCAAATTACACTCTAGCACTTTGTTGTGTACACCCCAAATTATTAGATATTTCGTGGGTTTATTAAAGGCAAATCCACTCTGCAATAGAAGCGTACTCGCTGTAAATCTGAGGGGAAGCATTGGTGATTTTATCAGCCAATCATGTAGAAGCAAAGATGCTTTTTTTTTATTTTGCTTGCATGTCCCCCTCAGGACTCCAGAAACTGCACTTCCGAGTGCACTTGTAGTGCACATTGGATTTGCCTTTAGTAAATAAATCCCAAAGTCCAAAATACCTAATAAGTTGCGGTGTACACACAGCAAAATGCTAGAGTGCATTTTACCTAATGGGGAAACTATTTAGATTGACTTGTGTGTCCCTTTTTACCCTCACTTCCTGTTTGGCTATGTGACAGGAAGTGAATAAATTGGAGGAGAAACTGGCAACATTTGGGAGGTGTCTTCACCCTATCAGGGGTGCAGACATCCCCCAAAACTGGCAAGATTTCTAATCCTTCTGCACTCTACCCCAAGCAAAAATAAGAAAGGATTTCATTTAGTTTAACTTTGCAAAGACACATTCCTAAGTTCAACTGTGATGCATGTCAATGGCCCATTTAGACCTTGTTTAATAGAAAACACCAGTTGCCTTTCACTATAAACATTTGTTAGTCCAGTCCTGGAAATCTGCTTTACTATTAGTTTCCATAAAAATTCCTGCAGCTAGATGCGTGACCGATGTGTATGTGAGATGCGCAACTGCTGTGTGCGCAGAGGTATGTACCCGTGGCGCATATCTGGTTCCTGGAAATGGTGGCCAGCACACAGGAATGACATCACACCCCTCCAGGAAGTTGTTTGTACTGCTGCTAATTTCTTCCCACCACCATGCCCCGCTCACTGTTCTCTGAGAAAGACATGATCCTTATTTGCAAATTAAGATCATTATTTATTTATTTTTACATGGGGTGGTGTTTGTGTGGGTCATGTGTGTATGTCTAATGCCCTGTACACACGACCAGACATTGATCGAACATTCCGACAACAAAATCCATGGATTTTTTCCGACGGATGTTGGCTCAAACTTGTTTTGCATACACACGGTCGCACAAAGTTGTCGGAAAATCTGATCATTTTGAATGCGGTGAAGTAAAACGCGTACGTCTGGACTATAAACGGAGCAGTAGCCAATAGCTTTCGTCTCTTAATTTATTCTGCGTGGCACTTTGTGCGTCAGAATTGTCCACACACGGTCGTAATTTACGCGAACAGATTTTGTTGTCGGAAAATTTTATAGCCTGCTCTCAAACTTTGTGTGTCGGAAATTCCGATGGAAAAAGTCAGATGGAGCCCACACACGGTCGGAGTTTCTGACAACAAGCTCAGATCGCACATATTCCATCGGAAAGTCCGATCGTGTGTACAGGGCATAAATGATTTGGCCTCAAAATACACACCTACGTCCTGTGTACAGATTCACTACTGGGACAATGTATATTGCTTCCTGCTTCAGTGTGTGTATATATAGATATAGATATATCTATATCTATATCTATATATATATAGATGTAGGTTCTTGTGTCCACCAGCAGAGAGAAGTTGGGTAGATGCCACACTCCCAATTCTGGAGGCATAATAATGGTCTAGCACAGGGGTCTTCAAACTACGGCCCTACTGCATCAACATCAGAGCTGTAGAATTCGCCCAAATGTTCACACTTCTTTTTTAGGTCATTATTGTAGGCGCCGTAACACAGTCCCCCGACATCGAGAAGGAACCCAAACTTGGCGTCAGTGTCATGCAAACGGGTGAACCTTTCATCCATTTCTCTGTGAAGATGGTTGAGTGTTCCCTTCATAACTCTTTCCATCTCCTCCTTGGCTGATAACCCAGCATCTCTTGAGTTCTCACCAGGCATTCGTTTCCTTCATCTCTGACGTCTTTCAACTTCAATATTCCAGTCTTGACAGAGACTGAATCCTTCTTTGAGTGACTCACTGACTAGCACTTCTCTGTCATCATCAAAATGATCTCGGAGGGCTTTCAAATCCAGGGCAGCATCGTGGAAGTTCATGCTAGGATCCTGCAGCCTCTTTTGAATACGGTCAATGCGAATGAGCACTTTGTTCCAAAATCCTAGCAAAGTCAGAAAATCGTAACTCAACATGCGGTTATACAGCTGTCTTGCATCACTTCTTGTTTCACTGGTCTCGTATCCATTGTCTGTCATGTCCTGGAGAACTTGAACTATCTGCTCAAAGTAGTTGTTGATGGGCTTCACTGCTTTTGTCCTTGCACGCCACCTTGTTTCGGACTCTGACTTAAGAACCATAGGCACAGCGTTTTTGAGTTTTTCCCAGCGCTGTGTTGAATGAGAGAAGAACACATAGAGAGCTTCAATGGTGCCAAAAAACGTGACCATCACTGTATCCTGCTTGGCTGCATGTACACCCACCAAGTTGAGAGAGTGATTGTTGCAATTCACAAACACTGCCAGGTTGTTTTTTTCACTTATTCTTTGATGAACACCACTTTTGTGTCCAGCCATCACGGCAGCGTTGTCATAGCACTGTGACCGACAATCTTGTAGCTCCATTCCGTCCTTCTCTAGCTGTTTCAAGATGTCTTCAACCAAGCTCTCAGCATCCTTCTGGCTTATCTTTATAAATCCAAGGAAGGACACTCTAACACGAACCGTTTTCCTCTCAAAATCAACTTCCATGTACCTCACTACTTCTGACATCTGCTCACGGTGTGCCTGATCAGGAGTTGAGTCAAACATGAGACCATAGTACTTGGCCTTACGAATGCTTCTCAGTAAATTCTGGCGAACAGTAGATGCCATCATGTGAATGAATTCATTCTGAACACCTGGTAAAAGATAAGACGTGGATCCAGGATGACTTTCCACATGACTGAGGTGTTCTTTCATGACAGGGTCAAAGATGGCCAGTAGTTTCAGTAGGCCAAGGAAATTTCCCACATTGGAGTCATCATCCAGCTGAAGTGACTCCCTATGTCCTGGCAAAGCCAGGTTCTGAGTCGCAAGGAATTTTATGCAATGAAGGATTCTCCTCAAGATATCACGCCACTTCTGCTTTTCCTTCTCAATCTGTAACTGAAGTTCCACGTCAATAACTCCTCTGTTTTCAGCTAAATTTCTTTCCATTTCTTTCCACTGTGTAAAGCACTCCCGATGGTTCTTAGCATTTTCATGAACACTAATCCTTTCAGGTGCTTTCCATTGGAGGAATCCACTTTCCTGCTCCAATGAGGATTGATGGTCTGACCGGGAATAGAGAAGACAACAGATACAAAATGCAGACTTTCTAAAAGGGGAATAGACCAGCCATTTCCCAATTTCCTCTTGAACCAAGTTTTATTCATTGAGCGGTTATTTGTTGGTAGGAAAGGCCCCTCACTGTTCTGGAAATACTTTGAACCCAGCTTTATTATTTTCGTTCTCAATGCGTCAGGCAGAATTACTTTTCCAGATTTCTTGTCGAACTTCAGAAGTCCAATGTCATGCTGTTCAATAACTTCTGGTAAGATAGTTTGAGGCTCTTCAACACCATCCAATTCACCAGGTTCAGCATCGTCGGGTTCAATTTCATTAATAAACATAGCATCGCTGCCACCATTGTCTTCCCCTCCTGTCATGTTCAAGTTCTCTCTGCTCTCCTCACTTCTAATCTCTTCATACTCAGATTTATCTGACTTGACTTCCTCCTCGGCTTGTGATGCATTTGTACTTGATCCACCTTCAGATTCTAATAAACTTGTAGCAGGTGCAGGGGACTCCATGGAAGGTGTCAAACAACTTGTTCCAGGCTTTTCAAAGAAGGTCATGAAGAACTTGCTTGACTTCTTGGCTTCCTCCGCCTCCAACTTTCGTCTCTTCCGTCCTTCAGCTCCACTTTCCTTCTTCTTCATCAAGAAAGGTTTCATGGTTTTGCCATACACCTGAAGATTGATAGAAGTGGGCTGTCAGGCCTGGTGCTCTCCAATTTTGTCGCTGGGCGCTCCAATTTTTTCTTTAGTCATTTTAAAGAAGAACACACATATACATACACAAAATATATATATATATATATATATATATATATATATATATATATATATATATATACACATACACACACATACACACATATAATTAATATACTCAAAGACATACACTTTCACTGACAATGACCCATACACTCAAATACACATGCTGACTGGCACACACACAATGGCACGCGGGCACACACTGATACAAAAATCATTGATGATGCCAACCCACTGGCACACTCACACTCATTAAAATACATTGGTGCACACAGTAACTCATACAAAAACAATGACACACACTAACACACAATCGAGGGACACTGGAGACAGACAGAGAGGGACGCAGTGCGACAAGGACAGAGGATTTTTGACACCCCAGGTGAAACCTCATTTTGTCTCACCCCCCGGCTCCACCCCTGACTCCACCCATAAATGCGGCCACACCAGCACCCAAAAATGCACTTACATCAGCACCCATAAATACAGTAACATCAGAACCCATAAATGCAGTAACATCAGCACCCATTAATACAGTAACATCAGCACCCATAAATGCAGTAACATCAGCACCCATTAATACAGTAACATCAGCACCCATTAATACAGTAACATCAGCACCCATAAATGCAGTAACATCAGAACCCATTAATACAGTAACATCAGCACCCATAAATGCAGTAACATCAGTACCCATAAATATAGTAACAGCAGCACCCATAAATGCGGCCTCACCAGCACCCAAAAATGCACCCATAAATGCGGCCTCACCAGCACCCATAAATGCAGTAACATCAGCACCCATAAATGCTGTAACATCAGCACCCATTAATACAGTAACATCAGCACCCATAAATGCGGCCTAACCAGCACCCAAAAATACAGTAACATCAGCACCCATAAATGCTGCCTAACCAGCACCCAAAAATACAGTAACATCAGCACCCATAAATGCTGCCTAACCAGCACCCAAAAATACAGTAACATCAGCACCCATAAATGCGGCCTAAATAGCACCCAAAAATACAGTAATATCAGCACCCATAAATGCGGCCTCACCAGCACCCAAAAATGCACCCATAAATGCGGCCTCACCAGCACTCATTAATGCAGTAACATCAGCACCCATAAATGCTGTAACATCAGCACCCATAAATGCTGTAACATCAGCACCCATAAATACAGTAACATCAGCACCCATAAATGCGGCCTAGCCAGCACCCAAAAATACAGTAACATCAGCACCCATAAATGCGGCCTAACCAGCACCCATAAATACAGTAACATCAGCACCCATAAATGCGGCCTAACCAGCACCCAAAAATGCAGTAACATCAGCACCCATAAATGCGGCCTAGCCAGCACCCAAAAATACAGTAACATCAGCACCCATAAATACGGCCTAACCAGCACCCAAAAATACAGTAACATCAGCACCCATAAATGCTGCCTAACCAGCACCCAAAAATACAGTAACATCAGCACCCATAAATGCGGCCTAACCAGCACCCAAAAATACAGTAACATCAGCACCCATAAATGCGGCCTAACCAGCACCCAAAAATACAGTAACATCACCGCTCCTCCATTGCTCCTGCCCATTGAAAACATTTTTTGGCATTTTTCGGGTGGATTTACCCCCTTTTTGGCCGCTAACGGGGGGGTTAAAACTGCCCCGCTTGTGGCCGAATAGCGCTGCTAAAATGACGGTAAAGCGGTGCTACAATAGCGCCGCTTTCCCGCTGACACCCGGGGCGGCTCAGTGTGAAAGGGATCTAAGTCATCATTATGTGCGATTGTGTGTGTGTGCCAGGCCCAAGCAGAAGCAAGTAGCCAATCAAAAAATAGTGCTCAATATGGATTAAATAAATATGCTTAGCCATAGCTATCATAAATAAAATGTAATAAAGTGATTTGTGCAACAGCAGGTAATACTAACACAAATCACTTTTTTACACTTTATGATATCTATGGCTAAGCAAATTGTTTGAGCACTAGATTGCTTGCTTTGCAGTTGGTGCTGGTTACTGGTACACTGTACACATGCACATGAATGATGATCAATATCGTGGTGACAAGTGCTGTACAGTACTAGTACCTGCTACTGCTGCTGCCTGGGGGGGTTCCAATTGTTTTTCTTCTCTCCGACAACTCTCTCTTCTCCTGGTCTCCAGCCTCCATGTTCGGGTGTCAGCACGTCACACAGACCCAGCCCGAGAGACCCACCAGAAGAGAAGCTGAAGCAGCTGTGCAGAGGAGGGTAGGCGGAGCATTAGGCTCCGCCTCCCCCAGTTACTGTATCTCAATGTAGACATCCCGGAGCTCGCTCTGTGGCCAGACCAACTCATCGGCCGTCATGGGGGGCGCCTGTCGCTGGCTTCACTCCTGACTTCCTCACTTGCTCATTTGCTGTGCCAGCGCCACACTCCAGCAGGCCGGTCGTGCCGCCGGGGACAAGATTAGAGCGGGAGGCGGCTGCGAGAGGACGGGTGGGACTTTATTTTTTGTGCGGGGGCGGCTTTTTTGCCGCCCCCCCCCGTATGGCACCCATGGCACTTGCCATGGCTGCCATACCCTAGATACGCCTCTGATGTGCCCTTTTGGATTGTGTCTTCAATATTCATCCTAGTCACATTCAACTGTTCATTTCAGACACATCGAATTGTTTTGGATTTACTTAATAATAATTTTTTTTTCCCATGCTAAAGTATCAAGAGTTGTAGATACAGTAATTATTGTCAGGGATTCCCTGAGAGCTGCAAGTTATTTCACGGGTTTCCCCAGGTTTAGAAAAGATGATGTGGATCATTATTATTAGTATTATTGTCCAGAGTGAATTTTGCATTACATTATAAAATTTACCCAGAAATTGGCAAGCTCAAGATGCATACCTTATCTATGAATAATTGTTCAAGCTATGGTAATTGTCCAAGCTTTCTTTTCTTAGTGACAGATCCTCTTTAATGAGAAGATAAATCATTTACAGGAAACGCTGATTTGAAATAAATTGGTACTACAATCAAGTGCATTTTGTAATAGAGAGCTGCAGCAAGCCCCCGTTAGATACTAATTTCTTCTTAGTAAGTGTGCAGTTGCAGGTCACGGTTGGATCAGACTGCATCTGAAATGGAAAAAAAATCTGTGCTAACATGTTGATTACAATCAGGACTTTGCATCTCATCAATCTCCTAGAGAAATTGGTAAATATAAATGTAAATAGCAGCTAGTATTGTACTCAATATCTGATTATAATTACTGTATGCTGAATGAAGGAAAGAAAATGTGTATATTATCTAGAAAATTAAATAAAACAAAATTAAAATTAAAACATGGCTTATAGAGACCTGCACACTATTACTGCTCTGCAAACAAATGTCAGCAGAGGACAAGTTTGGGAGAAATGGCAAACAGTCGGCTGGGTGACAGACACTGTAAATGCGATAGTCTAGCGAGGACTGAACAGCCAAGCAAACATGTCAGATTGTTAGACATGCTTTTCAGGACACTGCTGTAAATCTGACTTGTCTTGATGAACTTTTCTCCAATACTGCTTGCACTGCTTAAGGTTTATTTGCAAGTGTGCCTTAAAATGTATTTCCACTTTTGCAGGCACATTTAAAAGAAAAAAAAAAAAAAAACACTATACCTTTATGTGTTCCACTTCCCATTCACACAACATACCTTAAAAATGTTCACAATATTTCTTACCTTTTAAATATTTTTCAAGAGAAGGTGTCATGGCTGAATGCATGGATTTTAGAACAATGCCATAGTGAGTCTGTCTAGAATGAGCTCCCTCCAATAACATATAATGAAACAAGCCCAGCTTTTAAACCTTTAACCCTTTATTACAACAGATAGCCTTCAAATACAGCTGCAACCAGTAATAAAAATCTGCCTGCATGGTACAGACAGGGTTAAAGCGGTATTAAACCCCAAAAAAAATTTTTTATATATTGCAGCTTACTCTTCCAATGTATTTGTTTCCTTTATATTCACTTGGTGATTCAGCCAATAAAATGATTCTTTGGACAGAATCATTGTCGGTTTGGGGGGAAGGCAATGTTGGCATCACTAGCCAATTTAGATGTAACTGACTAATAAAGCCAAAATCCATGCAGTTACAGCAACAGGTTTTTTTTGCATCATTTTGGGATAAAGGTTTTACATATATGAATAAAAGCTCACCATTGTAAGCACCACTGTTAAAGATCATTAGTTTGTCTCATCCCTTAAACTGCCACTTTTGTTATACAGCTTGGTGTGTTAAAGAAAGTTGAAAAATAACAGACTTACTGGCTGGATCACCAGGTAAAAATAAAGCAATAATGCCTAAAAAAGAAAAAAAATGAATGCAGCCACCACATCCAAGAAATGGTAAGCTGCATTATAATACATTTTTGTTTATGTGTTTTTTACTGCTTTTATTATGATAAACACGTGCCTACCCCCTCATGAAAAGAGAACTATATTGGATTTTACAATGCTGAAGGTTCTAAACATCTAAAACATCTAAAAAGGAAAACTGCCATTTTTTTAAAGTTATGCTATGAGATTAAGAACAAGTAATAAGTATAAAATACGTATTATCTCGATTTGGATGCCAAAGTTGAAATATACTTTAAAAAACAGTTTTAACAAATAGATTTCCGTTAGACAAGTTAGACAATAAAGTGTATGTATAACTTAAACTCCAAAATTTCTGCATTGAGAAATAGTTGAACTAAACCAGACAATGCATTCATGTGTAGCACCCTGATGTTTGGGCAGGGTTGCCATCAAATTTAGTTGCCTTTGCCAATTGTACCCTTGACCTATTGTACCCTTTCTCTTCTGTCACTAGGTGGCACTATGCTAGTGACATTAGATAAGACAGGGGCTTTGCATTCTCAGACATGAATGGATAGGGTGTCTCAGCCAATGGGCAGGGATTTTCTTTGGTCCCTTGGCCTGCTGTGAGAGCCTATTTATTTGAGTGGAGTCAGGTGATCGGGGTTCTGTGCCACCTGGATGGCTGTCTAGGTGGACATGTGTTGTGCTGCCCCGGGCTGCTAGGCCGGAATCCTGAGGCCTATCCCGGGAACATTTGGCTGCTAGGCTGCCTGAGGGCCTTTCCAGGAGCAGGAGAGCAGCGTAGGGTTGGGACTGCTGGTTTGTAGTTCAACCAGAAGTAGTGGTTCAGCTGGATGGGTAATCAGCTGTGGTTGGAGGTAGAATGGGAAGCTATTGCCACTGAGGGACAAGCCACCTTGTTACCGGAGACCACTGTGAGTAAGCTGAAGCTAGTACCAGTGCAGTCTGCTCACTAGCTGGGGATAGTGAAGAAGTGGGAAAATTTCAGTGAGTGCCAAGCCAGGGACCCAGTGGGACAGCAGAGGTGATGCTTGTGGAGCATCAGTGGGTGCCAAGCCAGGAACCTAGCGGGTCAGCAGGGGTGACGCTTGAAGAGTATCTGTGAGTGCCAAGCCAGGGACCAAGCAGGGAAGCGGGAGTGACGCTTGAGGAAGATACTAAGTGCTAAAAGTGGAAGAGCTCAGGGGATCCAGTGGCTATTGGATCCGAAGTCTAGTGAAAGACTGGGAGTTCGTTGAGTGAAGATTTATAGTGAGTGACTGTGGAGTAAGCAGAGAACTGTTTGTGTTGACAATAGTTGTATACAACCACCGTTAGTAACTGCTACAAGATTGTTGCCATAGAAGACAGTGGTCCTACCTATACAGAAGTGGTGTCTGGCTGGAGGCCTTCACCAGTATAGCTGTCTTCCTATAGAAGTCTCAGAGTCTGCCAATTATCATTGCATCTACTTAACGGTGTCCTGGGTCTAACCCTCTCTCCCACAGTTCTGTTCAAGAGACAATAAATCTCTTTGCATTCCAAAAGTGTCTGATGCTCACCATTTCATCTTGCAGTAAACCCACCTTGCCTTGTAACCCACTCTACACAGAAGGATGTCAGCTGTCCCTAACTGTGGCGGTCACTATTAGGCCTCAAGGATTTTGCAACACATGTATAACTTCAACCCTTATAAATCCCAACTGACCCTTCAGTTTGAATTAGCTACTAAAAATACATTCCAGGTGCATCATACCAACAGGTGTTTTTGAGCCTTCCATTTTTTTCTCTGCTGCTCTAACCTGAATAAAAAAGCATGTCTCCTGCTAGCAGATGCAGAGTGCAACACTTTCTCTCTCTGAGAACGGAGGGCAGAGAACCAATATGCCTCTATGGCCTATGGCTCTAAAAACAGTAGGCGGCATGCATCTCTCCAAAAAGATCAAAGCTTCCCCAGAGAAAGCAAGGGTCCCACTCTGCAGTATGCTGGCAGGACATATGTTTTCTACACAGGCTGTGGCTGCTTTTTTAACCTTGGGGTGAATATTCTAAAACTGGAGAGTGCAAAATCTGGTGTAGCTGTGCATAGTAGCCAATCAGCTTCTAACTTCAGCTTGTTCAATTAAGCTTTGACAAAAAAACCTAGAAACTGATTGGCTTCTATGTGGAGCTGCACCTGATTTTGTACTCTCCACTTTTAGTAAATTAATCCCCTTTGTTTTGATATACTTGGAATGTATTTAGCTTATGTAAACTGAGAAGTCAATTAAATTTTAAAGGATTGGTGAGCAAAAAGATAATATTTTGAAGACCTTAAATAGGTCTAAAGAGCCAGCAACTCAGGAGGTTAAAATTCAATCTTCTTTATTGAAAGCCATATAGGGGTAAATGGTTATGGTTATGACTAAGGCCTGCATTGGCAGGGCATGAGTAAGGGGTTAAAGCTCCTTTGAAGAGGATTATAGGGTGGCAGCACTGTCAATTTTTATTGAATAAATGTAAGTGCCCTTGAGAAAGTCATGTGATTGTGATGCAACGCGTCGGGAGGAGCCGGGTGATGTCACATCCGGTTGCAGATGAGACTGGAAGTTTGGATTTTAGCATTCTTACCGTGCATGACCCCGCTGCCTGCTACACTCATTGATGAGTGTAACTTTGAATGAAAGTTACTACTTTGTTTTAATAAACTTTACACAAAATTACTACACTATATGGATCTTCATTATTCTATGTGATGGTATATGGAGAGGAGAATCTGTGAACCCTGCATCTATTTGTAATGCAGACCCTGTGTATTATCAAAAAAGCACATTATGACCTGTATGTGAATATGGGTTTACTTTTCAGGTGAGCTGCCACCCTGCACATTGGTGGAGCACTGAATTATCAAGTCACTGAATTAGAGGATTTATTTCACTTCACTTTAAGACATTCATGTAGTGTTTGATGGGAATTTGCATATTGTGATATATTTTTATATTTTTACACTTTTAGGTATTTTTTGAATTTGGTGATTGGGTGCATTACCCCGTGGGGCATTGGGACACTTTCTTTGAATAATATGTTTACAGCACTGTTTAATGGATTAAGCACATTATTAATATTAATTTGAATGTTTTATGCTGTATATTGAATTTCTTATGAGATCTCTGTTATTGAATCAAAATGAGACACAAGTTTTGATATTTTGTATATTTATTATTCACCATGTTGTTTATTAATTTAACTGGATTTAGCACCACACTATTCACAATTATTCATTTAACTTTGTATGTGGAGACACTGCTAGATGTTGGCAGCAAACTCCTTACCTTAATGAATTATTTATATACACATTTATATACTGGGTAGTGCATGAGTGGCCTGCTCTAGCCTTTCCAATGTTTTATCATTGCTTATATAGGTCCACAACTTCTCTTAAAGTGGATGTAAACCTGAAAAAAAAATTTAATTAAGGCTTGCACCTTGTACAGTATAGGATTTCATGTCATCTGTGCCCAGTCTTGCCACGAAGAGTTAATCCAGCTCTGAGCAATCCTCTTATCTTTTTTCAGTGAGATAAAAATGGTCAGACAGAGAAATAGATGTCTGTTTCTCCCCCTTGCTGTGAGTGACAGGTGATTTACATTTCTCATGCACAAGTGTGAGAGAGACATTCTGTGTACTTCAGATCCCCTCCTCCTTTCTTCTCCAGCTCTCCCAGGTTTGGCTGCTCCACATCTCAGCATGATTGGGCATGCTGAAGTCATGTGTTGACTGTCCTGGGTTTTGACTGGATGTTAGTGATCATGGGGCATAATCCACAAGACCAGCAGAAGTTCAGTGTAAGAAATATTGATGCCTGGCCAAGGGGAGTGTAGAGGTGGGTGGGGAGTCTACTAACATCACAACTCTACCCACCGAGCTCCAGACAACAGACCTGCCCACAGAATCTGCCATTTTTCGGGTCTCATAACAGACAGAGGGGAGACATTTGACAGGTAAGGATACATGCAGGAGGCATGTATATCCCATGAAATAACCTTTTTGGCAGTAGTTTAGAAAGGATGAGAGTGGGTTTACATCCACTTTAAGGCATAAATGAACTTTTAAAACCTATTTGGTCCTTTAACATGTCCAGATGAACCAAGCAAGGTTACAAAATTAATTTTTTGCATTTTCAGATGTCTTTGAATGTTGTTATGTCATCAAGTTTGATCAAATAATGTATCTATTCTAGATGTACATGCATCCTAGAGTAGATAATGATTGAGGAAGAGTAAGCAGTATGTACATCTAAAGAAAAGACTTTTTAATAACACTAGGAAACAATGTAACTGCCTCTTCCTCCTTCAAAGCGACTCTGTCACTTCTCCTGCAAAATGTAAAGAATTTCTTCCTGCAATTAAAAACTATAGGAGTTGATTTACAGTGCCTTGAAAAAGTATTCATACCCGTTGCAGTTTTCCACAAAAACATAAATGTATTTTATTAGGATTTTCTGTGCTAGACCAACACAAAGTGGCACATATTTGTGAAGTGGAAAGAAAAGTGATAAATGGTTTTCAAAATTGTTTACCAATAAAAATCTGAAAAGTGTGGCGTGCATGTGTATTTAGCCCCCTTTACTCTGATACCCCTAACTAAAATCTAGTGGAACCAATTGCCTTCAGAGGTCACCTAATCAGTAAATAGAGTCCACCTGTGTGTAATTTAATTTCAGTATAAATACAGCTGTTTTGCAAAGCACTCAGAGGTTTGTTAGAGAACCTTAGTGAACAAACAGCATCATGAAGGCTAAGGAACACACCAGACAGGTCAGGGATAAAGTTGTGGAGAAGTTTAAGGCAGGGTTAAGTTATAAAAAAATATCCCAAGCTTTGAACATCTCACTGAAACACTGTTTAATCCATCATCTGAAAATGGAAAGTGTATGGCACAATTGCAAACCTACTAAGACATGTAAACTGACAGGCCCGGCAAGGAGAGAATTAATCAGAGAAGCAGCCAAGAAGCCCATGGTAACTCTGGAGGAGCTGCAGAGATCCACAGATCAGGCGGGAGAATCTGTCCACAGGACAACGATTAGTTGTCCACAAATTTGGCTTTTATGGAAGAGTGACAAGAAGAAAGCCATTGTTGAAAGAAAGCCATAAAAAGTCCCATTTGCAGTTTGCAAGAAGCCATGTGGAGCACACAGCAAACACGTGTAAGAAGGTGCTCAGGTCAGATGAGACTAAAATTTAACTTAATTTAAAATTTTGGCCTAAAAGCGAAACGTTATGTGTGGCAAAAAACTAACACTGCACATAACCCTGAACACACAATCCCAACCATGAAACATGATGGTGGTAGCATCATGTTGTGGGGATGCTTTTCTTCAGCATGGACAGGGAAGCTGATCAGAGTTGATGGGAAGATGGATGGAGCCATACACAGGGCAATCTTAGAAGAAAACCTGTTAAAGTCTGCAAAAGACTTGAGACTGGGGGCAAGGGTTCACCTTCCAGCAAGACAATGACCCTAAACATACAGCCAGAGCTACAATGGAATGGTTTAAATCAAAGCATATTCATGTGTTAGAATGGCCCAATCAAAGTCAAGATCTAAATCCAATTGAGAATCTGTGGCAAGACTTGAAAATTGCTGTTCACAGACGCTCTCCATTCAATCTTACAGAGCTTGAGCTATTTTTCATAGAAGAATGGGCAAAAATGTCACTCTCTAGATGTGCAAAGCTGGTGGAGACATACCCAAAAAGACTTGCAGCTGTAATTGCAGCGAAAGATGGTTCTACAAAGTATTGACTCAGGGGGGCTGAATACAAATGCACACCACACTTTTCACATATTTATTTGTAAAAATTTTTGAAAACCATTTATCATTTTCCTTCCACTTCACAATTATGTGCCACTTTGTGTTGGTCTATTACATAAAATCCCAATAAAATACATTTATGTTTTTGGCTGTAACATGACAAAATGTGGAAAATTTCAAGGGGTATGAATATTTTTTCAAGGCACTGTAGGCTGTTCACATTGCAAAGGAATTTTCTCCAGAGCTTGGTGAATAAGGTGAAATTTCACTTTGAAAAGAATCCCCTATCACGTGCAAAGAACGTTTAAAAAAAAAACAATATTTTTGCTTGCACATAATTGGATAATGGAAGTCATTTGCAAAGTGAACAGCCTATTTGCCTTTAGTAAATCAACCCCTGTGAATACTTACCTTTCCATCAGATGGCAAATCCGTTCTCCTCTGTCTTTCAGTGCTGTAGGCTCCAGAAAAGCCTTCAATCAGTACATTCAGGGGTGTCAAATGCCTGTGTCCACCATCTTGCACTGTGGTTCCTTCCTCCAAACTCATCGTCACTACAGAATAAAGCAGAATAAAGCTGTGGGGCACACAGCTACAGCATCTGAGTTCATTCTAAAACCTTCCATCACAGAAATTTACTGCAAAAGGAGAAGCTGAAAATCAGTTTAGCAATTTTCTTTCGAAAAAATATGAGGCTGACGGATAGCACTGAAGGAGCACCTCAGCTCCTAGAACATTCTTAATAGGTTATCACTAGGGATGAGCTTCGAGTTCGAGTTGAACTCACATTCGACTCCAACATCGGCTGTTAGCCAGTTCACCGAACAGTGAACAATTTGGGGTGTTCGTGCCAAATTCGAAAGCCGCGGAACACCCTTTAAAAGTCTATGGAAGTAATCAAAAGTGCTAATTTTAAAGGCTTATATGATTGTCATAAAAAGTGTTTGGGGACCTGGGTCCTGCCCCAGGGGACATGGATCAATGCAAGAAAAAGTTTTAAAAACGGACGTTTTTTCGGGAGCAATGATTTTAATAATGCTTAAAGTAAAACAATAAAAGTGTAATATTCCTTTAAATTTCGAACCTGAGGGGTGTCTATAGTATGCCTGTAAAGGGGCGCATGTTTCTGTGTTTAGAACAGTCTGACAGCAAAATGACATTTCAAAGGAAAAAAGCCATTTAAAACTACTCGTGGCTATTAATGAATTGCCGGTCCGACAATACACATAAAAGTTAATTGATAAAAACAGCATGGGAATTCCCTACAGGGGAACCCTGAACCAAAATGTAAAAAAAAAAATGGTGTGGGGGGTCCCCCAAAATTCCATACCAGGCCCTTCAGCCCATTTTTTTTTAAATTTTGGTTCGAGGTTCCCCTGTGGGGAATTCCCATGCCGTTTTTATCAATGAACTTTTATGTGTATTGTCGGACCGGCAATTCATTAATAGCCGCGAGTAGTTTTAAATGACTTTTTTTCCCATGAAATGTAATTTTGCTGTCAGACTGTTCTAAACACGGGAAGCATGCGCCCCTTTACAGGCATACTATAGACACCCCCCAGGTACGAAATTTAAAGGGATATTACACTTTTATTGACCCAGGTCCCCAAACACTTTTTATGACAATAACTTGCATATAAGCCTTTAAAATTAGCACTTTTGATTATTCATGTTCGTGTCCCATAGACTTTAACGGTGTTCGCGCGTTCGAGCTAATTTTTTGCCTGTTAGCATGTTCTGGTGCGAACTGATCAGGGGGGTGTTCGGCTCATCCCTAGTTATCACTATAAAGTATGTGGATAGGGGATATTACAGTGTTAACTCAATTAGTGAAGAAAAATGAACAGCTGCTACATAAGAATGTGACAAAAATTTAATGCAAAAGATCAGTAAAAAATTTAGCGCTAAAAATATAAAACAATAAACATTGAACCAGAAATCAAGTATTGTGAGTAAATAATAACAATTTTGTGATAAAAATCAATCTCATATATAATTAATATAAAACAGAACATGTATATAATGAGTAGAAACACAGGTGAGAAAGTCCCAAAGGTGAAACAATCCTATGATAAACAAAAAGTTTTTGCTCAGAAGTGGGGTATAAAGGCCTCAGCAAGCATGTAGAGCATCAGGGATAATGTGTCCTCCAGCTGAGATAAGGGGTATACACTCTTACTGGAAACAGTGGACTCGAATGTCAATGACGAGTCAATCAAGCGAGGCTAGCCCGATCAGCAGATTTCCGAAACGATCCAGGGAATCCAAAGAGCTCCAAGAACGAATCCAGGTGTTACCCCTGAAAAATCTATATTTAAGATTTTTCATATCTCATAGATATGAGGTGGGTTAAACAAGAGTTCTTTTCGACCAAGAGTGAAAGCTTCAAATATAATAACATTTATTAGGAAGCAGTTAAAAGTCTAGCTAATACACAATCATCTATCTATCTTCTTACACCAAAGAAGAAAATATTAGGTTGAAATAAAGTATTTATATGAAGGAATACAGGGTATATTCCTCAGTACAGTAATCTACACACATATTTAGTTACAAGTAAAAGGGCATTCCTTTCCCATAATTACCCATCCTTACCCAAGTTCCTTTCAGCTTGCTGGTCTATCAGAAAGAGAGCGATACCTCCCCCTTGGCTCTGAGTATATCAAACCAAGCTGATGTCTCATTGGTTGGCCTAGCTTGGATCATGATTGGAGGGCTTACTCCATAAGTCACAAGGATTTGCATGAAAGGGGGCCGACTTATCTCATTAGGCAACACAGGGAATCGTGCAGGTAACCGTGAGGCTGGAATTCAGATGTTAAGCAGCCAGACTGGAAAGCCAAAAACTGATTACAAGATCACATTGTTAAGTCATCAAAAAGTTCACATTCTTCGCTTCTCTCAAAAGTGGTAGCTTTTAGATGATCCCTGAAAACCCTTCTCTTCAGAGAAGCCTATCCTACCCACACCTAACAACTGTATTTTCATTTTCTCCATCAGCTCACCCCCCACAGTTATTACCTTTTGTTCCACTTGACCCTTCCTTCTAGATTGTAAGCTCTAAAGAGCAGGGCCCTCTGATCCCTCCTGTATTGATTTGTATTGTAAGTGTACGGTCTGCCCATATGTCGTAAAGCGCTGCGCAAACTGTTAGTGCTATATAAATCCTCTATAATAATAATAATAATAAACATTATTGTACTTATTGTAGGGGTTGTAAAGACTAATTTACTTTTTATTAAAATAAAAAAAATGTTATACTTACCTGCTCTGTGTGGTTTTGCACAGATTGGCCCTCAACCTCCTCTTCTGGGGTACCCCACCAGCGCTCTTGGCTCTTCCTCTTCTCTGTGTGTCCCAAAAGTAATATGGGCACCTGTGTTGGCTCGATCCTGATCTAGGCTGTGTATGTCTATGGACACACACAGCACGACTTGGACCAGCCCCCCACTCCCTCCTCACAGGATTTGACTGACAGCAACAGTAGCCAATGGCTTCCACTGTTGCCAAGTCTCCTGTGAGAAGAGAGAGGGAAGAAGAGCTGCTGCAGATGGGCACAGTACTGGATCCAGATCAGGCTCAGGTAAGTGTTTAAGGGGGGATGCGGGAGAGCAGTTATTGAAAGAATTTTTTTTACCTTATTGCAGAGAATTACAGTAAAAAAAAAAAAAAATTATAGCCACTTTAAGAAATAGAAATTTTATCTTTAACTGGTAGCTTGCAATCTGTTCTATGTGAAAGACCAGCTGCACCACCAAAAGCAAAAACAACCTTCTTGCCAAATTCATGAGCTGTGCTGTCTCTCTGTGTCCATTGTTTAGCACAAGCAGATGTGAAGGATAGCATTGCAAGAGTATAATACATCTCCCCAGTACATGATGAAGTACTGTATGATAAAGACCTAAGGCGGTGTACATTACTGAATGGAAAACTCAAATATCTTTATAGGAAGAAGGGACACTTTTTTAATATAAAATATATAGGAAAAGGCATCTTTGCTAAACCTTCATCAATGAGACTATACAAATTCATTCACAAAAATTGATCAATTTAATCCAAAGGTGATTTTTTTTCTAGCTTTCTTTAATACTAGCTTTTGAAAAACAACACGGCAGCATATTGAAGCTGGGATGAAAAGTTTATGCAATGCAAACACTTTTGGAATTTAGTTAGTACATCTATTTTTACAGGCATGCACACAAACAACCTAAGAAGGTTATCTGATTAGGACAGAGAGAAATTGTTTTTTTTATATAGAAATTAAAATAATATATATATATTAATATAGAAATAGTTTTTTTTGTTTTTTGTTTTTTTTATAAATATAGCAGAGAATGGTTAAATCCCTAAAATCTTCTTGAAGAAATAACAGAAAGTTATGCCGCGTACACACGAGCGGACTTTTCGACCAGACTGGTCCGACGGACCGAGTCCGGCAGACAATCCGATCGTGTGTGGGCTTCAGCAGACTTTCAGCGGACTTTTCCAGTTGAAAATCTGATGAACGTAGATTTGAAACATGCTTCAAATCTTTCCAATAGACTCGAGTCCGGTCGAAAAATCCGCTCGTCTGTATGCTAGTGCAGCTATTGGCTACTGGCAATCAACTTCCTTATTTTAGTCCGGTCGTACGACATCACGTACGAATCCGTCGGACTTTGGTGTGATCGTGCGTAGGCAAGTCCGTTCGTTCAAAAGTCCGTCGGAAGTCCGTCAAAAGTCCGTTGAAAGTCGGTCGGAAAGTCCGTCAAAAGTCCGGTCGAAAAGTCCGTCCGTGTGTACGCGGCATAAGAGAAAAATTCTTCAAGGTAAGGTATGCCCCTAAAGCTGGCCATAGATGGGTTAGATTTTTCCACTCAACCAGGGGGTTGAATGAAAAAAAACTGACCCAATTTCCCCATCCACACATTCGAGGTGGATGAGGGAATCCTCCCTGCTGTGTCTTTGTATTCTGACAGCGGACCGACTTCTGAACAACAACAATGCTCATACTATGGTTGGTCCCTGCTGAACTGGCTGAATTTCGATCCATCTATGGGCAACTTTAGACAGTTATCACTGGGACAAGTGTTCCCCTTGGAACACTTTCCCTTTTGTTTTATTCTTGATTTCGTGACATATCAAATTTTTTTAATTTTCCCTCACTTTTGTTTTTTCTCCAGCTGGGACACAGACAGTAATAAATATTTGACAGAGCTGCAGACTCTTCCTTACGTTAATGCCATGTACACACGATTGGACTTTCCACCAACAAAACCGTGCATTTTTGTTTGAAGGTTGTTGGCTCAAACTTGTCTTGCATACAAACGGTCACACAAATGTTGGCCAACAATTATGAACGTGAGAATGCGGTGACGTACAACACGTACGACAAGCATATAAAAAGGAAGTTCAATAGCCAGTGCGCCACCCTTTAGGTTCATTCTGCTAATCTTGTGTTTATCTCGTGTTAGTAGAAGTTTGGTGAGAGATGATTTGCGCTTTTCAGCCTTGTGCTTTTCAGTTCGTTTCTGCTTTTCAGTTTGTGCTTGTGGGCTTGTATCTGTTCTTCAGTGCTTGTTGTCAGTTCGTTCCTGTCTTTCAGTGCGTTCTATTTATAGTTCACTTCTGTTTTTCAGTGCATTCTTGTCCGCTTGTTTCTGATTTTCAGCTCGTTCTTCTCAGGTCCTTTCTGATTTTCAGTGCGTTTTGTTAGTGCGTTCTGACCAGCCGACCGTTTTCTAGCCATGTTGCAGTTACGTTCTCGTCAGAGAGCTTGTGCCGTTGTTCGGCTTGCTTTTACCCAAGTCCAGTCCATGAACAGGGTGAGGAGGAGTTCATGGACTAAGAATTGGTTACTTAATCATGACCAATTCTCTCACATGCCTTTGCTGCAGGAGCTCCAGGAGAATAATCCTGACGATTTCAGGAAATATCTCCGGATGACGGACCCCGTTTTTCACCATCTGTTGGCTTTGCTTACCCCCTATATTACCAAGCAGGACACCTGCATGCGACAAGCCATCACTCCTGAGCAAAGGCTCGTCGCCACCTTGCGGTACTTGGTGACGGGGAGAAGTCTCCAGGATATTAAGTTTATGACTGGGATCTCCCCCCAGGCTCTGGGAATCATTATTCCAGAGACCTGTTCTGCCATCATTCAGGTCCTGCAGAAGGACTATATTAAGGTAAGTTTTATCCTTTAACATCACATTCTATGTATTTAATGTTTGCTAATGTATTGTATTTATTTCATCATTCCATAATTACCATGATTGTAATATGCTGTGAATGTCCTCGTTGTCCTCATGCATTCTGTAAGCTTTTAATGCTCCTTTTTTGTCCTTCATGCATATTTACCTTCACTAACCTCCCCAGCATGCTATCCTGGGCCCATACACACCTAGCCTAGTCACTTAACCACTTCCCACTGGGCGGTGGTTCCATTATCCTGACTGGGCGTCATATGATGTCCAGCAGGATAACATGCCACCGTGCGCCTGTGGGGGCGTGCATCGCGGCGATCGGTGGAATGATGTGTCAGTATGACACACCACTACACCGATCTTGGTAAAGAGCCTCCAGCGGAGGCTCTTTACCATGTGATCAGCCGTGTCCAATCTGACAGACGCTAGTAGAGGAGAGCCGATCGGCGGCTCTCCTGGCAGGGGGGGTTTGCGCTGATTGTTTATCAGCGCAGCCCCCCCTCAGATGACCACACTGGACCACAGGAGCATGATCAGGGCTGAGGAGAAAATGATGTGGGACTGTAGCCAGCAGCAGTTCCAGTGTAGCTGATACACAATCAAATCCAAGCAGGCAGGGGTGCAGATGGCTGAGCACAAACACAGTCTGATGTAATTCAGTGTTCCTGGCAGGTAGTAACTGCAGTCCGGTGGAGAGGGGAAGATCAGTCAGATACTGACAAGGGTGTCCGTGGGAAGAGGGGGGAAGGACGTCCGGGTGGATGGCCGAGCCATGCTGTATCTCCACAGCGTTCGCACTGTCCCTGTGTGGTGGAGGGAGAGACACGGCCGTGTGTGTAGATCGAAAGCAAGGCTTGGAGTGCAGACACAGGCCGGCGCTTAGCCGTGACGTCATCAACATGCAACGTGTTTCTGAACTAGCTGGCTATGGATGGAAGAGATAGCCGCATTCTGTTCTCAAGCTGCACAAGATGCTCAAGATGCTCAAGATGCTTAAGAAAGGGGCGTGGCCGGATGTGAGCGAGGCAGCTAGCACCTCTTCAGAGCTCCGTCTATCCTGAGCACAATCTGCAGTTTTGGAGCACTTTACTCTGGTCCACAACAGAACCGGCACCTGGACGAAGATAGGAGGATCGCAGCGATGCCCTCCACGGCTTCTAAAAAGCTACAGAAGAGCCACACGGATCAGCTCCAGACCCGCTCCACTAAGGAGACGGACAGAGGCTCCGCCCCTGCCATCTTGTCTCCCCGGAAGCCTGAACAGCGCGCCAAACACACAGCATTTAGGATGGCGCAGGCAGAGGATGCAGAGGAGCTGCTGGCTGATACAGACACGGCTGAGGAACAGACTTTAGCGGTGGATGCGGAGGCGATCACCAGGCCAATCCTGGATGCCATCAGTGCCAGTAAGTCAGAGCTAATGGGGAGAATTGATCATTTGTCATCCGAATGCAAACTGATCAGACACGATCTTGATAAAATTAGAGGTCGGCTTACCACAGTGGAGGACAGGGTTTCCGGGGTTGAAGATACTTCCCATACCCAGAGTACCCAACTTGCTGAACTCCGTGGCCTGGTAAACTCCCTTCAATGCAGAGCAGATGACGCTGAAGACCGCCAAAGAAGAAACAATATCAGGGTGGTTGGCCTGCCAGAGGGAGCAGAAGGGGATAGGCCAGCGCTATTCGCTGAGGAGTTCTTCACCAAACTTCTCTCATTGGAAGATTTACCCCCACATACATTGTGGAGAGAGCGCACAGAGTCCCCACTGGTAAAAGACCACCAGGAGCCTTCCCTAGACCCTTTTTGGTTAGGTTCCTAAACTACAGGGACATGATCTTGACGCAATCCAGGAAAGCTAAAGAGTTGAAATTTGAAAATACCAAGATAATGCTGTTCCCAGATTTTTCTGCAGCCACGCAACAACAGCACCGCACCTTTAATGATGTCCGCAGAAGACTGCGTGAGAAAAAGGTGCAGTACAGCATGTTATATCCAAGCAGGCTCCGGATACAGTATAAAGGCAATGTGAGATTTTTTGATAACCTCGCAGAAGCATGTGAATGGATGGATAAGGAACTTTCCTCATATCAGTGTGTGTGGAGATTTTTGCCCGGATGGACTGATGCAGTTTAACCTCTTCAAGGGCATCACTATTTAAAAGCATGTTTGAAAGTTTCTAACACTCATCCCCACTGTTGGTGATGGACATGAGCCAATTGGCCATTTGTCGGATTCATAGGCAGGATGGTTCACCCTGAAACATCACAAAATGGAGGAATGATACATGCTCCTGGAATCATCATCACACTCCTGAGGAGTTATGCCTCTATCTGCAGGGTCTTCGGGTCCGGAGACTTCCGTAGTCAGTGTCCTCACAGAAGTCCTCACAATTTTCCTGAATGTTCCATTCACTTGGTGCATTACTTTTTCAAATTTTTCTATTCCTTTTGTCCCTTTATTCTATTATGTCTGAATTTTTATCTTGCAAAACTGCAAGCATTGCTCCCCTTGAAGTGGAGTCAGGAGGAGGACATTATAGTTCTACTTACCCAAAATCCTTCAGTTGGTTGCTATCATTGCAAGGGTTTTTATATAAGTTCCAGAACTTCTCAAGTGTATACATGCTCCATAGTTTATGATGTTCGGAGCTCAGCGAAGGTGGGAGTGTACAGTTAAAGAGCTGCCAGACTTTCGACGGATGCGGCAGATGCCCGCTGCAATTTTTTGTTTTTTGTTTTTTGGGATAAAGCTATATGCCAGATTTTTTTGTGTTTTGTTGGGGTTGTTCTCTGGTATAATAGCACTGGGGGAGGGTATAGCAAACTTGTCACAGCTCAGATTCGTAAAGTTGATGTAGGTTACATTACTGTATGGTCTTCGATACAAAGGTGGGAGGAGCTTTCTTCTAAATGTGGTAACAAATATTTTTATCAATACAATGACTGGGACGGATAATTTGCACATTGTGTCTTGGAACGTCAGAGGCCTGAATCATAAGTTTAAGAGGGCATCGGTGTTCCAATACCTAAAGCAATCAAAACCGCACATTGTGTTTTTGCAGGAGACACACTTGGATGGTAGCAAGGTGCTGTCTCTACGCAAACCGTGGATACAAAAAGCATTCCATTCTACCTATTCCACCTTTGCCAGAGGAGTATCGGTGCTAGTCAGTAAGGCAATGCCATGTAACGTACACCAGGTCATAACTGATCCCAATGGACGTTATGTGGCAGTGGTAATGGATGTGTATTACAGTAGGATACTACTGGTGAATGTTTACATTTCTCCTCCATTTCAGACTCAGCCACTATATGATCTGCTGACCCGACTGGCTCAGTTTCTGCACCTCCCTCTGCTCCTGATGGGAGACTTCAATGCGGTGCTGGATGCAGCGTTGGACTCTTCCAACCCGGGTAGAGTGAGTTTGGCGGATCTGTGTGGTTGCGCCTCCGCGGCAGGGTTGATCGAGCTGTGGAGATGGAAACATCCAACAGATAGGTGCTATTCTCACCTGTCATTGACGCACAGGTCAGCAGCGAGAATTGATCTAGCCTTTGGTAATAATAATATCTTGCAATATGTGGAGAGTGTTGAATATCTGGCGGGAGGCCTTTCTGATCATAATCCTCTTTCTCTTGCCCTGTCCCTTCCGGCGGGGGCAAGGGGGGGGGAATGGCGCCTTTCGGCTAGTTGGTTGCAAAATGAGCAGGTGGCAGTCCATTTAGAGGAATCCATAAAGTCATACTGGTCAATTAACACCGATTCTGCCAAACCACCAACGGTATGGGATGCTTTTAAGGCAGTAACTAGAGGTGAATGTATATCAGCCATTAAAACGGCAAGAGTTAATGAAAATGAGGAGTTGGACACCTTAAAACAGAATGAGAGGGAATGCGCGGAGGCTCATGCGGGGTCTCCTACCGGGACCTCCTATGAATCACTGCTGGAGGAGGAAGGCGATTGTCCCTTCATGTGAAAAGTCTAACCAGTTCTGAAATGACAAGAGCTGCACACATGGTGTTTGCAGAGGGGGACAAGAATGGTAGGCTCCTGGCTATGCTGGTGGCGGACCAGTTACCCATTGCTCACATTCCAGTTATCAGGAACAAGCAGGGTGCATTGGTCAATGACCCGGCCACCATAATGCAGGAGTTTATAGACTTCTTCTCCTCCTTATACTCACCGATCCCTGAATATGACACAGATGCAATGCATGTACTATTGGAAGGATTACCCATCCCGAAGCTATCAGATGGTGATAGTCAATTATTAGAAGCTAACATAACAGTCAAAGAGATACAGGCAGCAATATTTACTTTCCCACCTAATAAGGCTCCTGGGCCGGATGGGTTCCCCATTGATTTTTACAAGGCTAACGTTGAGCAGTTGGCGAGTAGGCTTAATTGGCTGCTAGAGTACTGTCATCACAATTCCTCCTTACCAAGCTCCATGTTGGAGGCATATATGATCCTGTTGCTGAAGCCAGGGAAAGACCCGACAGACTGTGCGTCGTATAGGCCAATAGCACTTTTGAACACAGACTTAAAGATTCTAACCAAACTACTAGCGACGAGACTAGCCACGGTAATTCTGGCCATAGTTAACATTGATCAGACGGGATTTATGCCAGGTAAATCGACGGACACAAACTTGAGGAGACTGTTCACCCACTTGCAACTACCGCCCACAGACTCGGACACAAGAATTGTAGTATTCATAGATATAGAAAAAGCTTTTGACTCTGTTGATTGGAAATACATGCTCAAGGTGTTGGAGGTTAGGGGATTCGGGCCACAATTCAGGAAATGGATTTCTATGCTTTACAAGAATCCAAAGGTCGCCATAAGATTAGGATCTACAGTATCTGCATATTTTGAAGTGGGTAGAGGCACTAGGCAGGGATGTCCACTATCCCCATTTCTTTTTGCATTAGTAATGGAGCCCATGGCCATAGCCCTTAGGTCCTCTAGAGATGTGGGGGCTATTAGAGTGGGTACAATTCATGAAACTTTGGCCTTATATGCCGACGACATGCTCCTGTTTCTTAATGACCCTGGTAAATCCTTAAGGGCGGTGTAAGATATTTTAAATAAATTCGCCCTATTTTCAGGGCTTAGGGTGAATTGGAGTAAGTTGTCCATATTGCCCATAGATGTCAAAGCTAAGGAGGGGGCGGACCGGAATCTTCAATTACAATGGGTGGACACATTCAAATATCTCGGGGTCAAAATCACGGTGAAAGTACAGGACTATTACACATTAAATTTACTCCCACTGTTAACTCTCCTCAAACAAAAAGTTCAGACCTGGGCTAAATTACCCCTATCTTTGATGGGCAGAGTATGTCTTTTAAAAATGAAAATCCTACCGGTAATCCTATATTTCCTCAGACATGCCCCGGTCTGGATACCAAAGGCATATTTCAAGAGCATAGATAACTTGGTAGGTTCATTTCTATGGGCACCTAAACCCCCCCAGGTAGGACTTAAAGTGCTTCAAGAACCGAGCGCACAGGGAGGGTTGGCTTTACCGGATTGGCATAAGTATTATCTGGCAGGACAAATGGGGTTTGCCCGCAGATGGCTATTGTCGGATGATGGGGATGCGGCCACGGTTTTAGAGGCGGCTCATCTTGGGTCATATGAAAGCTTACGGTTGGCCTTGTTTAGGGGCACCAAAACAGATTTACCAATCACAATGACAATAATAGCCACAATTAGAGCATGGGGATTGGTGGTAAAATTAGCATCTCCTAGTTATCAAGGGATATCCCCGTCCTCTCCGTTATGGATGAATCCCCTGCTACCACAATTTTACATCATGCCAGACCCTATGATCTGGGCAGTCAAGGGTATTAAAACACTCAAAGATATTACATCATTTGGTGAACTTCTGTCTTTTCCTCAACTCAAGGCCAGACATGACTTACCTAACTCCTACCTATTCCGGTTCCTCCAACTCAGACACGCATATCAGAAACAATTCACGGAGTTGAGGGTGGAGTCCCTGCCTTCAGCACTCAACTCTATGCTCTCCGAGGAGGAATTACCTAAAATCCTCTCAGTAACGCATAAATAATTTTTCAAAACTACTCCTAAGGCAGTACTTAATTGTAGAACTAAATGGGAGGCAGAGGTTCCGGACTTAATTATCTAGTTTCAGCAAGAGACAGACTGATCCAATTTAAATTTTTACACAGAAGCTACTATACACCGGCTAGGCTTGCAAAAATATATGGCAGTGACTCGGCAAAGTGCTGGAAATGCTCTTTCTCTCCAGCCAATGCGGAGCACATATTCTGGTCATGCCCGCTCATTCAAGCATATTGGAAGGAAATCACACAATGTATCTCAGAACTGGTATCAGTACCCATTCCAGTGACAATTAAGGTTTGCTTGTTGGGACTGGTGGAGGAGGTGGTTCCAACTAGGGCTCTAAGAACGTTACTTACTATCCTCTTGTTTTACGGGGAAAAAGCAATTTTACTTAAATGGAAAAATAAGAGTGCTCCAGAGAGTAGGTTTTGGAAACAGTCAATGGAATGCTACCATTCTACAAGTCCACGTATAGAGCGAGGGGATGTGAGAAAAAGTTCGATAAAATATGGAAGGTATGGTGGGAATCTGATACTACGGTGGGGTAGGAGACACTTCCACCAAATTCGGTATGTAAGGGGTAAATCATTGATGGGAAGGTTTAAAGGTGAATTACGCCATACTTAAATAATCAAGGTGACATTCGGTATGAGGAAGGTTACAGAAGGAAAGGAGGAAGTTACTGTAATACCACAAAAGGACTATGTGTGAAGATTAGGATTAATTTACATACCTAGGTAGTATATATCCTTGAGCTGTGGCAAGTTGGGGGGGTGGGTAGGTGGGGGTATGGGATAGGATAGGAATGTCTATGTTAGTGACTAGTCATGTTAGGCCCTGCAAGGCCAATGTTAACTGGGATGGTGTCACGTTGACGCACCCAGCTGTATATATGCTATTGAAAATGCTCAATAAAAAGAAATTTTCAAAAAAAAAAGATGTTTGAGAAAGGAATGCGGCTATCTCTTCCATCCATAGCCAGCTAGTTCAGAAACGCGTCGCACGTTGATGATGTCACTACTTACAACCTATTCCTTGTTTTTTCTCAGCTTATTGGAACTCACTTTTGGTTTCTTGGTGGCTGCCCTGACTGACATAGCGACTTTACACTACTAGTGTACACATATGTACATACATCCATACCCCTGGACTATTGGGTACTACGCTCTGAGGTATCTGCACGCTGCGCCTTTTTACTTGTTTAGGTATGTACCCCATGGCCATCCACATGTGCCCAATGTGCCCAGTCAGTGCCCAATCTGTGCCACAAATGGGCACTGATTGGCACCATTATATTGCAGTGATGCCCAGCAATGACACCCTTAGGGGCATCAGTGCCACCAATCAGTGTCATCAGTGCCACCCATCAGTGTCCATCAGTGCCACTTGTCAGTGCCCATCTGTACCCATCAGTGCCCACCTATCAGTGCCCATCAGTGCCCATCCGTGCCACCTATCAGTGCCACCCATAAGTACCCATCAGTGCCACCCATAAGTACTCATCAATGCCACCTACGAGTGCCCATCAATGCCCCCTATGAGTGCCCATCAGTGCCACCTATGAGTGCCCATCAGTGCCGCATACCAGTGCCACCTATCAGTGCCCATCAGTGCCACCTATCAGTGCCCATAAGTGCCGCCTATCAGTGCCCACCATCAGTGCCCATCAGTGCCACCTCATCAGTGCCACCTCATTGGTGCCACCTCATCGGTGCCCATCAGTGCCGCCGTATCAGTGCCCATCAGTGCATCCATATCAGTGCCCGTCATTGAAGAAGAAAAGTACTTATTTACAAACATTTTTAACAGAAACAACTGAAAAACTTGTTTTTTTTCAAAATTTTCAGTCTTTTTTTATTTGTTGCGCAAAAAATAAAAACCGCAGAGGTGATCAAATACCACCAAAAGCAAGCTCTATTTGTGGGAACAAAATGATAAAAAAATTGTTTGAGTACAGTGTAGCATGACCGCGCAATTGTCATTCAAATTGCAACAGCGCTGAAAGCCGAAAATTGGCCTGGGCGGGAAGGTGTCTAAGTGCCTGGTATTGAAGTGGTTAATAATGTATTTAGTCAGCTCCATTGTAGTGCTTACCCTAAACACCCCCTAAAATGTGTACAAATGTTATTTTTGTCCTTAAATTCAGGCATAGTGCAAGAGGCTTTTTTTGGGGGGGGCAAAACTAATTTGGAACCCTCCCTCCCCCCAAACGCTAAGTCAGCCAATACCAATCCTCTATCTGCTGACTTTGCCAAACCCATACACACTATACCTTCCTCTTTTGTGTTCATATTTATGGATTAATTCACCAAAGCATGTAGTGCAAGGGTCTGCCTGAATACTTTCAAATGGTACTGTTTAAAGTTTTGTTCTACTATTATCTTGATAGGTAATTGAAGAATGTTAAAAATGTGCTTCAATTTGTACAGTGTGCATTCATATTTTTGTATTATGACACTTCTTACCTGTCCAGTGGGCTGCCAATAGTGTAAGTAAGGAGGGGCTGGCCAAAGTAACACACATTATTTATGCATTCAGCTCTCAATGAAGTGGAGAGGGTTACCTGTCCAAAACATCTCCCCCACCCTACAATTTTTACAATGAGCCATCAGAGGGGTGAGGAATCTGATATGTGGACCTTATACTTTTAACTTTAAATATTCATTTAAATAAATGTTATACTTATGTTGGCCAAGAATGTTTGTGTCTAATCTGCTTGCAATTTTATGTGCAAAAGTACTATTTTTTTTCTTGTTTGACTCCACAGTTTCCTTCCAACCCACAGGAATGGCAGACTGTGGCCTCCCAATTCACCCAGCAGTGGGACTTTGCCAACTGCAGTAGTGCGATAGATAGGAAACACGTCCCACCCCCCAACTCAGGGTCGTACTACTATAACTATAAGGGGTACAGGAGTATCGTGTTGTTGGCGTTGGTGTCGGCGACTTATGAGTTTTTGTATCTGGACATGGGGACGAATGGCCGTATGTCGGATGGAGGAGACATCGCCAAGACTTAATTCTACAGGTGTTTCCAGACTGGCAGCTTGGGCTTGCCACCTTCAGCAGACAACGTGACGGGCCTCCCATTTGTGTTTGTGGCAGATGAGGCATTTGCACCGGGGGACAATCTGATGCGGCCGTTCCCAATGAGGACCCTCACCCCAGACCAGAGGGTTTTTAGCTAACTATTATGATCTGTTGTGCTATGGGTCTGCTACACACAAACACACTGTGTTTTTGTTTTTAATGTATGTAATGCATTGATGATAAAAAAAATCATCCTTTTAAACTCCATGAATTAATTGCTTGTAGTCCCTAAAATGGCCTTATTTTGGCAAATTTTACAGCACAGTGGGGGTTATTTACTAATAGTGCAAAGTGGATTTGCCTTTAGAAAATCCCCCCCATTGCCCCTGTAACTACAAGTTACTCAAAAAATGGTATTGCGCATTTAAAGAAGAAGCCACACATTGTTGAGTATAAAACATTTTACCAGAAGCACATTTACATGTGCGTTATAAAAGGGTGTTTAAACAAACCAACATCTTTGGTGTATAACATGTACGTTTGACAGTAAATATAGCTTTTTTTTGTGGCTAAACAGGCATGTTTAAAAACATAACATCCACATCCCCAACTCAGGAACTTACAAAGTTCAACTTTGATAAAGTGAAGGCCATATGAGACATTAGTATGTCAAAACTGTGTTGATTTTGCCTTCATCAGAGGGGGTGATCTCACCCCTGTAAAAGCCAAATTTTGAAGAGGCACACAGATTGGGACTCAAAATGTGGATTTTCATCATGATCCCATGTCTAAAATGTGTGTCTTTTCCCTACATCTATTTTGATAAAGGTACAAAACACACAGTGTGTCAACATGTGCTATCTGCCATCATGGAATATCAATGTAAGTGTTTTGTGGGTGCAACCCCTTCTTGGCAACTAAAGTAGATGAGAGGAAGGGGTTGCACCCCTGAAACACGTCCATTGATCCCCCATGATGTGAGCTAGCACATGTTGACACACTGGGCCTTATTTCAGAAAGGACAATCCACTTTGCCCTACAAGTGCATTTGCATTGCACTTGAAGTTCAAAGTGGTTTGGATTTTTTGAAATAAGCCACAGTGTCTCAGCATGTGGTAGATATTTTCCTTGACCTTCTCTAAATCCCGATTGCACACCATTATTTCGCTGATGAGGACTTGTGCACTTGCACTGTTGAAGTGAGTTTATTCTTCCACAACATCCACATTACTTAAAAATAAAAAAAAACACACCATGTATTATAAATATGCAGGCATACATCTATTACCTGAAGCTGTGGTCTCAGACACTGACCAGTTGTGGTCACCATTTCGACCATTTCCTGAACCTCGGAATCCACATCCTCATGTTGTGTGCTGAGTTGTTCCCCTTCTTCAGGAGGTGTGGGGTTCCTGGTGTCCTCATATGTCCTGATTCTTTTCTCCCCTATGTGAATACAAAAAAGGTATAGTTAGCAGACAGATATTTGAGGTGAGAAATAGGAATATGAAACATTGCTTGGAAGTGTCGTCAAATTGTCTGTTTTGGCAGAGTTCCAAGCTGAAGACATGATTGTTTCCCTTTCAAAAGCTGGAATACTTACCTGTTTTGTTAAAGTTTCACACATGGAGAGACTCCTAGTATCCACTGGAGCACCTGCGTGAGACACCATAAAAAGGTTGTTCTGGTGTCCCACACATTGTGCTCCTGCGTCCAGATGTGTAAACAGCTGCTGAGTGTCCTCTCCTTACGCTGAATCAAGTTTGCATCTCATTATAGTTACAAACACATCTAGACAACAATGTACTAAAATTCTTTTAATACAAATAGGCATGAACAAATGTAGTTAACCTGCATCTGCCAAAAACGTCGTATTAGTGGTCGAACTAACAATGTTTACTACAAACGATTACTGTGCCCACGAACCCCAAACTTGGCATTTAAACTGTACAACAGTAAAGAAAAGCACATGTACCAGCACTAAAGTAATAATAATAATAATATGACCACACAACAAATACTTACTTTTTAGAAGCACTTTCCTGATACTTCTATACTGATCGTGCTCCTTCAATTTCAGGTCTGACCAGCGTTTTCCTGAATTGCTCCTTGGATTGTCGTACCCCAAAATTCCTGTGCAGACTTCTCACAACTTTAGTCATGATCTTGGCCTTTCTCACATTTGGGTTTGGGTAAGGTCAAAACTTCCCTTCATAGTCTGCCCTCTTCAAGATGTCCACCATCTCCACCATGTCTACAAAGGACATATTTGAAGCCTTATATTTCATCCTGGATCTGGAACTGCCTTGCTCCGGGCTTTTCTCATCATTGCTGCTCTCAGCACACACCTGCTGTGTCTCCGCCATGTGCTCTCCCACTGCCCCGAAAGAGAAGAGGTGGGGAATACATTAGAAAGAAGCACAGGGGCGGAGTTTCATGCATGCGCAGTGTATATAAAGCATAACACATGAGCGGCGTACATACGATCTGTGAGTGGAGGACAGAGGATCGTAAGCACCAATCGTGCAAATGAAGGTACAATTTTAACTTGGGGTATCAATGGTTAGTGGCCTATACTGCTTTAGAGATTGAGGCCTATATTGGGACAAGATTAGGAGAGTTTAACCTGACATTAGGGTTTGTCTTGTGTTGTGTGTTGCATATAAAATTATGGATAAATTCTCTGACCCGGACTTCCTGCCCAAATTCCTGGACATGTACAGGGAGCTGCCATGTCTCTGACATGCAGCGAATACTCCAACAAGCAAAAGAGGAAGGCAGCGCTGGAGAAACTGATGGAATAGGTGAAGACTGTATCCCACGGCAGACATCAACTATTTGAATGTCAAATTTGGTAGCCTGAGGAGCACATATAATAGGGAGTGCAAAAATGACCAGGATTCCATGAAATCAGGAGCAGCAGCAGATGACGTATATGTCCCCAGGCTGTGGCACTACGACAGACTGCGTTTTTTGTCAGACCAGAGTGAACCCAGGCCTTCGCTATCAACACTTCCTTCCACACTTCTTTCCACATCAGCTGAGGCTCCTGAAGTCCAACCTGGGCCTTCCACCCAGGAAGAAGATGTGGAGGAGCACAGCTTAAGCCAGGTATAGCATTGTTCAACATATTTCTTGTCAAAAATTGAATGATGTTAACTAGATGTTATTGTCACTAATTTCTGATTTAACAAAGTGGTTTACATATCAATAGACAGTAGTGGCCAAAAATGATTGGGACAAGAATGAAAAATGCTGGGATCAGAAGGATAGTCTTTTCTATTTGTTAACATTCAATTTGCAACAGTCATGAGCTCAAAATTGTGTGTGATTGATGAACAAAAAACTAAAACTATGTACCATTTTCATACACAGGAAAGTTTCAGCCAGGAGGAGGCCGTGGCAAGCAGCCTGACCGAATCCCAGGTTCCTCCCCTCCCCCCTCCAACAAAAAGGACCAGGAAGGAGAGGAACCTGGAGGAGTCAGTGACTGCTTTACTTTGCCAGGCTACTGTGGTACTTACAACGACCCCTGGTGGCCCCAGTCGTTGACAGCGAGTAAAATGGAAGGCATGGAGGAGGGCCAATGCCTCATCTGTGAGGAGATCATTCTTCAGGCCCTAAACAAGGGGATGAGGGGCCAACTCACAAATAAAAGCCACCTGTGTAAGTTGGACCATACTCCTCCTCCACCACCTCCAGCAACACCACCAACACCACAGCCACCCAACCCACCAGAGCAGCATGGAAGGAAGCATGGAAGGAAGTGTTGAGAGTGATGGCCTTGGTTTGGTGTCGTCTGGCAAAAGACACAGGCTGTTGGAAGACCACAGCCTCCGAACATATATGTCATCTGCTGCTGCTCCCGATCTCTTTGAGTCCTGGACTGTATTGTGCTCCCTATTAAATGGACTCCTCAGGTTACCAATTTTGACAGTCAAATAATTGATGGCTGCCCTGGGGTACAAAAGCTTCACCAATTCCAACTGTTTCCCTAGCGCTGCCTTCCTCTTTATTTTGTTATGACCCCTATTAAATGTCTAATTTTTTTTTTGTTTTTTTTTTACAAATACTTGGCTATGTGTTTTACTTCAAAAAGGACAATTTGTTTGTGAGTAGGCAGGTACATTTCAAAAACACAATGTCAAATTAACAAGGGGCACCAACATAGTTGTATTTCTTTGAGATTAAAAAATACAAGATAATAATTGTGTTGTAGTAACTTGACACACAAAAAACGACAAAAAATATTATGGAGATCACTAGAAAAAAAAATAATATTCTGGAGATCACGAGAAAAAACAAACAAAAAAAAAATGGAGATCAATAGAAAAAAAATATATTAGAGAAGAAGAAGAGAATGCTCTGCATTTAGAGATTTCAAAATTTGCCACGTGACGAATGTGCTATCTCCATTACGAACGCTAGTTTTACAAGACCGAGCACTTAAGGCTCCTACTTGATGGACTTGTGTACACACGATCAGACTTTCCGACAATAAAGTTTTGTTGGCAGAAAATTCGAGAACCTGCTAGCAAACATTTGTTGGCGGAAAGTCCGACAGCAAATGTTCGATGGAGCATACACATGGTCGGGCTTTCCGACAACAAGCTCACATCCAACATTTCCCATTGGAAAATCCAACCGTGTGTACGCGGCATAAGACAAGACAAGATCTGACATGGCTGTTTCCAACTTGGTCTTTCTATCACACCACATCCAAGAGATATTAATCATGTACGTATCGCTGTACGTTTTATGAACAGCAAAGTGGTGGCTGCTTATGTCTGCATTGTTGTTTATAAAACGGGCACTGCAGAAATCACCCTTGAGCGACCAATGAGCTTGTTAATGGCTGTGATCTGAGCCATAATTTGACAGCTTGGTTCACAGGAACAGTGTACAGAAATATAGAAAAGTGAAAAAAGGCCAGGAGTGGTCCATTGAGTCTGCTTGATATATATATATATATATATATATATATATATATATATATATATATATATATATATATATATATATATATATATATATATTCACTATAGTGAATATAGCAGCACCCGGTCCGTATCCAGTGCATTGCAATTTAGTCTTCCCACCGACCAAATATAGAAAAAGTCCAACGGATTGCTGCACTTAAAATATGTATTAATCAATTGTTCAAGAAATTACATAGACAGATGTTTGAAGATTTCCATTTCAGGCTCACAAGCTTACGCCCTTCATCAGATCAAAAGCACATCTAACATTTCAGACAAATTCATGAGGTTATAAACATTTTCACAAAAAAATCACATATGGAATCAATCCTGTGGTTAATGACTAATCAGTACAATTACATGCCTTCATTGGTTACTTTTTCTCCACTCACAGAAATGGTTAACCAGGACAGGTGTTCTCCTCATACTTCAATCAGGATCCATTACTTTATCAGTCTGTCAAAATACCTACATATGAATATCACCACATATTGAATCTATGTTTTAAATAAACAAATCCAAATCCAAATCAGTGTTTAATCCTTTAGAGGGTAATAGTATTGAGAAAATCTATCCAATATACTTC
The DNA here is from genome assembly GCF_042186555.1 of Aquarana catesbeiana. Taxonomy (NCBI): domain Eukaryota; kingdom Metazoa; phylum Chordata; class Amphibia; order Anura; family Ranidae; genus Aquarana; species Aquarana catesbeiana. Next base: position 613,113,176 of record NC_133327.1, on the reverse strand, counting down.
ACGTTTTCTGAGAATTAATTCTCGATTCCCTCCTCTCCAGTATTTATTAATTCCTTCCAATACCATAAACTTTAGCTGGGAAATAGAATGACCTTTATCTATAAAATGTCTAGCTAACGTAAATTGTGTTAATTTGCCCCAAATTGAATACTTATGCCTAGCTATGCGGTCTTTAACCTTTTGTGTTGTTTCACCAAAATAAAGTGACCCGCAAGGGCACTTTATGGCATAGATTACAAAGGAGGATTGGCATGTATAGTGTCCTTTAATTGGGATTTCAAAATCTTTATGAGGGTGTGATATGGATCTCCCTCTGATCATAGAATTGCATTGTATGCATGACAAACATTAAGACCCTAGAAGGGAAGTACTAGTCAGATGTAACCAAACGATCTCTTAACATTCTACCTTTCCTATATGAACGCAAAGGTGGGACAGAAAACTCCTCAATATTAGCGTAACTCTATCTCAATAATCCCCAATGTTTTTTAACCACATGCCGACCAGCTGCCACAGTTGTACTGCGGCAGAATGGCGCAGCTGGGCGAAACGCTGGTGTGTAACGGCGCTTCGCCCTGTGGCCACTAGGGGGCGCGCGCGCCCCCGCTCGCTCCCCGAGCCGCTGCGAGTGCCCGGCGGTCTCGATCATCGCTCAGGGCACACGGAGGACCCGTAACTGTGTGTTTAAACACACAGTTTACAGTTCTCTGAGGGGAGAACTGACAGATTGTCTGTTCATACAGAGTATGAACAGCGATCTGTTAGCTTCCCTCCCCCTTTCAGTTAGAACACAATCTAGGACACACATTAACCCCTTCACTGCCCCCTAGTGTTAACACCTTCACTGCCAGTGACATTTTTACAGTAATCAATGCATTTTTAATTGCACTGATCGCTGTATTAATGCCAATGGTCCCAAAAATGTGTCAAAATTGTCCGACGTGCCTGCCATAATGTCGCAGTCACGATAAAAATCGCTGACCGCCATTGCTAGTAAAAAAAAAATTATTAATAAAAATGCCATAAAGCCGTCCCCTATTTTGTAGGCGCTATAACTTTTGCGCAAACCAATCAAAATACTCTTATTGTGATTTTTTTTACCAAAAATATGTAGAAGAATACGTATTGGCCTAAACTGAGAAAAAAGATGTTTTTTTATATATTTTTGGGGGATATTATAGCAAAAAGTAAAAAATAATACACTTTTTTTTTTTTTTTTTTGTAAAATTGTTGCTGTTTTTTTGTTTATAGCGCAAAAAATAAAAACCGCAGAGGTGATCAAATACCACTAAAAGAAAGCTCTTTGTGGGAAAAAAAGGATGTCAATTTTGTTTGGGAGCCACGTCGCATGACCGCGCAATTGTCAGTTAAAACAACGCAGTGCCAAATCACAAAAAGTGCTCTGGTCTTTGGCCAGCCAAATGGTCGGGGGCTGAAGCGGTTAACAATATAAAAAATACAATAAGGGAATGGATGGAATTGTGAAACAAAAGGTAGTCTTATTTTAATTGTCTAGTTGATGTTCTATTATTAAATGGATTAACCTGTTCTTTTTTAACCAGTGGCTGATTGAAGTATAAGGAGAACAACTGTCCTGGTTAACCATTTCTGTGAGAGTGGAGAAAAAGTAACCAATGGAGGAAATGTATTTGTACTGATTAGTCATTAACCACAGGGTTGATTCCATATGTGATTTCTTTGTGAAAATGTTTAAAACCTCATGAATTTGTCTGAAATGTTAGATTTGCTTTTGATCTGATGAAGGGCGTAAGCTTGTGAGCCCGAAATTGAAATATTTTAAGTGCAGCAATCCAATGTGTGTGTGTAGCCATGGTGTTGCAGCTAGTAACAGACAATCCACCAATTCACCCCGCTGCCAGACTTCATACATCACTTCCAGAGACAATGAACAATCTTTTGCTGGTTTTGTTTTTGTTATTTTATTGGGGGGTACAACTTGAATAGGGATTAGGAATATGGGATGCCCATAGAACACATCATTGCTATCATATTTTAAGATTTAAGTGAAATAGGATAAGGTTAGAGCCAGAAGATTGGATGTGCATATTAAAATAACTGTGAATCTCCTCCCATATCTCCATGCAGACTGTTGCTCCTCCTCTGCTCAACTTCCACAGTCTATTTCTTTCTAAGAATTCCCCATCCCTCACCGTGTAAAGGATGAAGACATCACTTTTGACCGTGTAAAAATGATGGTCTTAGAACTCTTTCACCTCCTGCCCAAACTTGTTTCCTCCTGCACAGACTTGTAGTTACTTAATTAATTGAATGGGGTATCAACGGATGGGGAACCTCCAGTCTCCCACTCCTCCTCACTGGAGCCCTCCTCAGGGGAAGACCAAGAAAATAACTTCTCTATTGACCCAAACCTCTCCAGCATCCTGGGCTAACCCCAATCTATGCCCCGGCCCTTGCTCACCTCATCCAGCTCACCTGAAAGTACTCCCTCCTGCAGCATGGGCTCCCTCCGGATGAGCACAGCAAGGGTCTTACTTGGAGCTGGCTCTTCAGGGATATCAACCGGAGGCTGCAAACAGACTCCTGCAGCCTCCGAGCCCCTGGCCAGGCCATGGGTCTCCATGGCAGTCTCTTTCTCCCATATGTCCCGGAACTCTGAGGTGGACACACCTGTCGGTTGCCTTTCTCCATCACTGGCAAGTGATCCTTGGCCCTCTCCTGCCTTCCGACTCTCCTGTGGCTGCAGCGTGCATAGTCCTGTTATTATAAAATCTTGACTCTTGCTGCACCAGCCCTAAGCAGGTTAGTGGGTCCCCACAGTAACTGCACCGGGCCCAAGCGCTGACTCCGATTGTCGGTAGGTGGCACCTGGAACACAGCATGCACATCCGCTCCACTCCTCTGATTACTCCCAAAGAGAGTCCCCTACAGAGCTCCAATTGGATGTGTTCCCAGCTAGCCCAACTTGCAAATCATGTGCCCTCAGGCCACACTGACTTGACACAGATCCCTACAGTCTCTTCTCTGATCCAGGACTCCCCATCATCCACCGTGTGTATGATGAAGACTCTGCTAATGACCATGTAGAAGCAGAGTTCCCTCACAGACTTCCTGGCACCTCCAGCCCTTCCACTGTGGTAACACTCACCGACCTTCCACAGCCCTGAGTCCTTGATGAGGAACTTGAACGCACCATACGTTCCGACAGCTTCACCTGCCCCCTCTGCTCCAGGAGTTCTTTACCACTGACCGTGTGGTGGCAAAGACATTGCCAATGACCGTGTAGAGACAATGTTCCTTCACAGATTCTTCCCCAGGCCTCCTCCTGTGATTGGCACCCCCCCCAGATGGGGGTGCCCTCCTGCTGCTGCCTAGTATTCCATTCCTCACTTCACTCAGCCAACTTCTCCCCCCAGTGGTATATCACCTCAGCTTATATAGGAGGCCCACCCCCCTGCCAATACTAATTGGGGATTGGTCAGGGCTCCCACATGAGCTGCCTGCCACTCCAGTTCTAGGCCCAGCCCCTCTTCCAGAATATTCTCCCTGGAAGTAAGGGAGGCGCCTCAGAACTAGAGCACAGGTGGTCACACCCACTGCTCCTCTGACCACTCCCAGCCCCCAGATCAAAACAGACAGGCCTAGCTTGCAGCATAGGCCTGCCTAAATTTGCCTGTGCTGATAAACCCTAGTAAATGAACCCTTACTAGCACCTACCTATTAGTAGAGGGTGATATATATATATATATATATATATATATATACAGTATCTCACAAAAATGAGTACACCCCTCACATTTTTTAAATATTTTATTATATCTTTTCATGTGACAAAACTAAAGAAATTACACTTTGCTACAATGTAAATTAATGAGTGTACACCTTGTATAACAGTGTCAATTTACTGTCCCCTCACTATAACACTCAACACACAGCCATTAATGTCTAAACCGCTGGCAACAAAAGTGAGTACACCCTAAGTGAAAATGTCCAAATTGGGCCCAAAGTGTCAATATTTTGTGTGGCCATCATTATTTTCCAGCACTGCCTTAACATTCTTGGGCACCAGAGCTTCACAGGTTGCCACTGGAGTCCTCTTCCACCCTTCCATGATGACATCACAGGGCTGGTGAATGTTAGAAACCTTGCGCTCCTCCACCTTCAGTTTGAGGATGCCCCACAGATGCTCAATAGGGTTTAGGTCTGGAGACATGCTTGGCTAGTCCATCACCTTTACCCTCAGCTTCTTTAGCAAGGCAGTGGTAGTTTTGGAGGTGTGTTTGAGGTCGTTATCATGTTGGAATATTGCCCTGTGGCCCAGTCTCCGAAGGGAGGGGATCATGCTCTGCCTCAGTATGTCACAGTACATGTTGGCATTCATGGTTCAAAGAACTGTAGCTCCCCAGTGCCGACAGCACTCATGCAGCCACAGACCATGACACTCCCGCCACCATGCTTGACTGTAGGCAAGACACACTTGTCTTTTTACTCCTCACCTGGTTACTGCCACACACACTTGACACCATCTGAACCAAATAAGTTTATCTTGTTCTCATAAGACCATAGGACATGGTTCCAGTAATCCTTATCTTTATCTTCAGCAAACTGTTTGCTGGCTTTCTTGTGCATCGTCTTTAGAAGAGGCTTCCTTCTGGGGTGACAGCCATGTGGACCAATTTGTTGCAGTGTGCGGCATATGGTCTGACCACTGACCGGCTGACCCCCCACCCCTTCAACCTCTGCAGCAATTCTGGCACTCATACATCTATTACCCAAATTCAACCTCTGGATATGACGCTGAACACGTGCACTCAACTTCTTTGGTTGACCAAGACAAGGCCTGTTCTGAGTGGAACCTGTCCTGTTAAACCGCTGTATCATCTTGGTCACCATGCTGCAGCTCAGTTTCAGGGTCTTGACAATCTTCTTATAGCCTAGGCCTTTTTTGTAGAGCAACAATTCTTTTTTTCAGATCCTCAGAGAGTTCTTTGCCATGAGGTGTTATGTTGAACTTCCAGTGACCAGTATGAGAGAGTGAGAGTGATAACACCAAATTTAACACACATGCTCCCCATTCACACCTGAGATCTTGTAACACCAATGAGTCACATGACACCGGGGAGGGAAAATGGCTAATTGGGCCCAATTTGGACATTTTCACTTAGGGGTATACTCACTTTTGTTGCCAGCAGTTTAGACATTAATGGCTGTGTGTTGGGTTATTTTGAGGGGACGGCAAATGTACACTGTTATTCAATATGTACACCCACGACTTTACATTGTAGCAAAGTGTCATTTCTTCAGTGTTGTCACATGAAAAGATATAATAAAATATTTGCAAAAATGTGAGAGGGACTCACTTTTGTGAGATACTGTATATATATATATATATATATATATATATATATATATATATATATATATATATATATATATCTTATTAATATCTTTTTGTAAGTGAGGTCTCCTGAACTGGACACAGTACTCTAAATGAGGTCTAACTAAAGAGCTATATAGGGGAATCAGGACCTCCTTCCCCCTGCTGGCATCCTATAATTCTGTTTGCTTTCACCACTGCCTGACCACACCATTTGCTCATTTTGAAATCACCTTAAATAAGTACTCCCAAATCTTTTTCCTCTCAAGTACTGTAGTACTCCAATGTTGTACTCTCTCAAGGGATTATTTTATCCTAGGTGCATTATTTCACATTTAGAAACATTAAACTGCAGTTTCCACTGCTTTGACCAATCTTCCAGTAATGCCAAATCCTGTTCCATGTTACAGACACCTCCAGGGATATTAACCCTATTACACACCTTTATGTCATTAGCAAAAAGACATACCTTACCCAACAACTCTTTAGCTATATCGATTACATATAGATTAAATTAGACATGTGCAATTTTTTTTGGTCCAAATCTAAATTCTGATGAATTTTTGGTTATTCAGAGATTCAGATGTAGCCCGAATCTCCAAATAACAATAGTAACACATTTAGTTAAAATGAGTTTCGTTTTGTTTATTTATTGGTTTTCTAATGAATTCCAAAGTTTCAGAAAGATTCAAATTTGAATCTGTAAAAAATGTATCAACTGAGCTGAATCCTGTGTGAATAATAGCTGGTTGTTAAGGATCGAGTCAAGCAATTTTTAAAAAAAATTATAATTTCTTTTTTTTTAAATGGCCTGGTGTTCACCCCAAAATCCATACGAGACCCTTATCTGAGCATGTAGCCTGGCAGGTCAGGAAAAGGGGGGATGAAAAAAGCACTTCCTCATCCTGAACCATACCAGGCCACATGTCCTCAACATGGGCTAGTGCTTTGGGGTAGGACCCCCCCAAAAAAACCATCTTGTCCCCATGTTGATGAGTACAAGGGCCTCTTCCCCACAACCCTGGCCGGTGGTTGGTGGGGAGCTTATCAGAATCTGGAAGCCCCCAGATCCCGCCCCCCCATGTGAATAAATATGGGGTACATTGTACCCCTATTCATTCACCTAAAAAAGTGTCATAAATAAAAACACAGAAACAGTTCTTGACAATTCCTTTATTTTAAAAAACTAAAACAATGTCCCCCAAAGTAAATCCAGCGTCAATCACAATGAACGCCGCCGCCACCCCGAAAAAAAAGACACGTCCACCCCAATGAAGGCTCCCACCATCTGACAGTTCCTAAATAACAAAGGGGTGGGGTCCTGGTTGAAAAGCACACACCCCCATGTTGAGGGTATGTGGCCTGGTATGGTTCGGGGGGGCTCTCCCCCATCCTTTTCTTTCCTGACCTGCGGGGCTGCATGCTCCAATAAGGGTCCGGTATGGATTTTGCATGCCTTTTTTTTTTTATTATTTTGGCATGGGCCTGGTATGAAAAAGGGAGGGGGTACCCCATGCTGTTTTTTTCCTTTTTTTTTCATTGTCGGCATTCTTTTTTTACTTTCAGCTGTCGGTGGGGAAACCCGCTGGCAGCTGAAGAGGCATTGGTTGTTAAGGATGTAGCGGCTGGCTTCCCAGCCCGCTCCTCAACATCCAGCTACTCTTCACACAGAATTTGGATCAGTAGATACATTTTTGCCTGATTCGAATAGTTCAAAAGATTTGGAATTTGTTAAAAAATTAATAAATGAAACAAAACTAAACAAAACAAATTCCAAAACAAATCCACAAAACAAAATTAGTAACATAACAAATTAATCCGAAACTAAACTAAACAAATTTTTCTGTTCTGCACCTGTCTAGACTAAAGTGGTTCTAAAGGCAGTGTGCAACAGCCCCTCTCAGCCCCCCTAATACTTAGCTGAGCCCCATCTGGATCCAGCGATGTTGAATGAGAACCTTGGCTGCCAGGGACTCTCCCTCCTGATTGGCTGAGACATAGCAGCGGACGCCATTGGCTCCTGCTGCTGTCAATCAAAGTCAGTGAGCCAATGAGGAGAGAGAGGGGGCAGGCTGAGCCGAGGCTCCATGTCTGAATGGACACACAGAGCAGCGGCTCAGCTTAGGTGCCCCCATAGCAAGCTGCATGCTGTGGGGGCACTCAGCATGAAGAAGGGGCCTGGAAAGTCGGCGAGGGACCCGAGAAGAGGAGGATCTGGGCTGCTCTGTGTAAAACCACTGCACAGAACAGATAAGTATAACATGTTTGTTATTTTTAACCACTTGCTTACTGGGCACTTAAACCCCCCTCCTGCCCAGACCAATTTTCAGCTTTCAGCGCTGTCGCACTTTGAATGACAATTGCGTGGTCATACAACACTGTACCCAAATGAAATTTTTATCATTTTTTTTCCACAAATAGAGCTTTATTTTGGTGGTATTTAATCACAGCTGGAATTTTTATTTTTTGCTAAACAAACAAAAAAAGATTGAAAATTTAGAAAAAGAAAAAAATCATGTTTCGTAGTTTGTTATAAAATTTTGCAAACAGGTAATTTTTCTCCTTCATTGATATGCGCTGATGAGGCGGCACTGGTGGGCACTGATAGGCTGCACTGATGGGCATGGATAGGCACAGTTAAGGCGGCACTGATAGGAACAGTTAAGGCGCCACTGATAGGCACATTTAAGGCGGCACTGATAGGCACAGTTAAGGCAGCACTGATGGGAACAGATAAGGCGGTACTGATGGGCACAGATAAGGCGGCACTGATGGCCACTGATGGGTGCGGATGGGTGGCACTGATGGGTGGCACGGATGGGTGGCACGGATAGGTGGCACTGATGGGCACTGATAGGTACCACTGATGGGGGGCACTGATGGGTGGCACTGATGGGGGGCACTGATGGGTGGCACTGATGGGCAGTGATGGGCGGCACCAATGGGCACTTATGGACACTGTAGGTGACACTGATGGGCACTGATAGGTGGCACTGATGTGCAGCACTGTTGTTGCACTGATGTGGGCACTGATGGGTAGCACTGTGGGAACTGATGGGTGGCACTGTGGGCGCTGATGGGTGGCACTGATGGGTGGCACTGTGGGCACTGATGGGTGGCACTGTGGGCACTGATGGATGTCACTGATGGATGGCACTGTGGGCACTGATGGGTGACGCTGGTGGGCACTGGTAGACGGCACTGCTGCCTATTGCTGTGGGGGCAGATGATCGCCGTGATCGGGACTGATGTCCCTCTCATGGCCGCCGGTGATCAGGTTTTTTTTTCCTCCTCACGCTGTTAGCACGAGGAGGAAAAATAGCCGATTACCGGCTCTGTTTACATCACATGATCAGCTGTCATTGGCTGACAGCTGATCATGTGGTAAGGGGTCGGGACCGACCCCTTACTCTGATCTGTGATCAGGCGAGTCTCATAGGGGCGCACAGGCCGCTCGTGCACGAGAGGACGTCAATAGACGTAGTCCCAGCAGATCCACGCTGTTGCCGTCATTTTTCAATAGCGCGGATCTGAAGAGGTTAAACAAAGAATACAAGACTTTAATATCACTTTAAATAGAACAGGGCCTAGTACAGAGCTTTGTGTTACACCACTAGTGACTTCTCTCTGTTCTGAATGAACCCCATTTACAATCGCACTCTGGTATCTATCCTTTGGCCAACTGTAAATCCACTGTGCCACCCAAACTTTAAGTCTCAGCTTGTACAACTTTTTTGTCAGATCATTATATAGAACTGTATCAAATGCCTTGCTGAAATCAAAATAGGCTATGTTTGCAGCACCAACCTGGTCTAAAACATTTGTTATATAGTAAAACAAATTTATCAGATTAGTCTGAAATTATCTGCCCTCAGTAAAGCCATGCTGCTTGGGTTCAGCATTTTGTGTGTTTTTAAGTGATCAATGATCCTTCTTTTCAGGAGTGATTCCATTAACTTGACTAAAACCAAAGTTAATGTACCATCAGGGCCCATTACTCTATTATATTTATGGAGCCGATCCGAGCTGTTCCCTACCATGTGATTATGTGATGACCAATAACACCAATCAAAGATGTAAACAGTGTAGTGTTTACATCTGAGAGCCAGCCCCTTCCTTTTACAATAGGGGAAGGGGAGGAAGTAGAAAATAATGAATGAATTAATCATTCATTGGTCCCAGATAAGTGGCTGCAGCAAATTCAGGGTAGGAGAGGGGTTGATTCTCCTGTACATCTGATCTGTATCCAATCTCTATGTGACCAGTATATTATCCCCTCACTTTCCTTATCCTGCATATCCATACAAAAAACGTAGTCTTTGTTATACTCCTTCGGTATGTGACCTGATATTAACCCCTTTTACCCTCTTTAAAGACTTTGAACTCTGGACCTAAGAAGGGATTACAAAGCCCAGAGAAAATTGAATACCCTGTTTTCCCTGCTCTGTCACAACACTCCGGTGTCGTGCACTTTGCCTCAGTGTCAACCCTGTGTCGATTTTGCCTTTCTTCACACAGTGGAAGGGCCAGGCACTGTTACAGGTAAATATTGTGTTCTGATCATTTAATAAATCATTATTTATTTTACTGAAGTCAGTTAGAGCAGTCAGTTTATCAGAAAAAATAGAATTGGGCCTTATGAATTACTCCCAGTGCTTTTTCAACTTTTTAAGAAAATTACATTTATTCACCTGATAGAAAAGATATATTAAGAGGAGACATAATAGCAATGTACAAATGTATCAATGATGATAGTGAGGGTAACGAACTGGTAATCTGAGGTCCCTGATGAGGACACATGGCTACAATTTGAGGTTGGAGGAGGTTTAACCTGAAATCGAGTGACTATGTAAGATGAATGGTACTAACAAAATCAAATCTTACAAACAAAAAAGGATTGTTACATGTGAGGCCAAGCTCTAAAATCTGCTAAGAGCTAATTAATTTGCAAAATATACAAACAGAATTTCATACAGCATAATATTTGCTTCCACTCCATTGTAATTTAGCAGATTGTACAATCTGATAATGTGCCATCATCTGTGGTAATAAGCGTATCAGCCAAAATATGCTTTGCCTTAAATTTGGTAAATTCATAAAAAAAAAATGAAATTATTAAATTTTAACTTCAATTGCAAATTGCATTGGCAGCCCTCAAATTTGGAAAATGAGGGTTGGCAAGCATGGGCTGCTTGGGAGCGGTGGGGAGGGGGAGTGAGCACCACCGGCAGGCGGGGTTGAACGGAAGCTCTTCTCCCAGTGATCACCCAGAGGAAGAGAGAAGAGAGAGCCAGACGGATCATTAGAGCGCCGTACAATGCCGTAACAGCTTTCATTTCAATTTCCGTGTGTTCCCCGCTGTCACATACAGCCACGCCTCCTGGTTGGGTACTTTGATAGAGAGAACACCCATCCAATCCTGGGATGTGTGATGTATATCAAAGTCCCCCGGCCAGGAGCAGCGCTGTATGTAAGGGTGAGCTCGGGGAACACACGGCAATTGAAATGTAAGCTGTTACAGCGATGTTCCTCGGCACTCTGATGATCCGGTTGGCAATCCTCTTTCTCTCCTCTCTTCCCATGCACAGGTAGGCTGCATTGCTGGGCACAGGTAGGCTGCATTGATGAACACAGGTGGGCTGCATTGGTGGACACGGGTAGGCTGCATTGATGGACACGGTTAGGCTGCATTGATGGACACAGGTAGGCTGCATTGTTGGACACAGGTAGGCTGTATTGATAGACACAGGTAGGCTGCATTGTTGGGCATAGGTAGGCTGCCTTGATGGACACAGGTAGGCTGAATTGGTGGACACAGGTAGGCTGCATTGATGGGCACAGGTAGGCTGCATTAATGGACACAGGCATGCTGCATTGATGGACACAGGTAGGCTGCATTGATGGACACAGGTAGGCTGCATTGATGGAATCAGGTGAGGCTGCATTGATGGACACAGGTAGGCTGCATTGTTGTGCACAGGTGAGGCTGCATTGATGGACACAGGTGAGACAGCTTTAATGAACACAGGTAGGCTGCATTGTTGGGCACAGGGGCGGCTGCATTGATGGACACGGATAGGCTGTATTGTTGGGCACAGGTGAGGCAGCATTGATGGATACAGATAGGCTGCATTGTTGGGCACAGGTAAAGCGGCATTGATGGACACAGGTAAGCTGCTTTGTTGGGCATAAGTGAAGCGGCATTGATGGATACAGGTAGGCTGCATTTTTGAGCAAAGTTGTTGTTAATATTTATTTTTATAACTTAATTCTGCATAAAACTTTTAAGTGTAATTTCATGAGATAATTTATGAGGGCGTGTTTAGGGGAGGAAATAGGGGCAGGGCAAGTGGTGGTGATCTCCTGAGGCAGGCCAGAAAAGTCTGTGATCATTTCTTCAAAGGGAATGCAACCTGCCCACCAACCGCCTCATTTGTGACATGTCCACCAGGTGGAACTTAATGTTGGCAATGCTGCAGTGGCTGCAAATGTAGCAGAGGGCCATCAATAAGTACCTGTGTGAGTATGGCACCAGGACAGAGTCAGAGGAGCTTGGCTTCTTTTTGCCACGCCAGTGGCTACTAATCAAGGAAGCATGCACTGTCCTGTCACCATTTGAGCAGGCCACGAGGATGGTGAGCAGCGACAATGCATATACACAGGAAGAAGAGGAGGAGGAGGATTGTGTCAGCATGGATGTAGAGGATAACATGCAGCAGTCTTCAAGGGATGGTTTTCAGTCCCCAGAAACCCAAGGAGTTGTACATGGCTGGGAGGAGGTAGTTAATGTGGCAGCCTAATGTGATCCTTAGTGATCCAGAGGACTCAGAATCTAATGCCTCTGCAAACTTACGCTGCATTGGCCTCCCAGATTCTGCAAAGCCTGCGAAAGGTCCCTAGGATTTGTGGTATCAAGGAGAGGGATCATTACTGGCTGGCAACCCATCTTGATCCACATTACAAGGGTAAAGTTGCAGAACTCATTCTGCCTTCTCAGAGGGAGCAGAGGATGAAACATCTTCAGGAGGCCTTGAAGAAAGGTTTGTGTAACGCATTTCCAGACCCTGGGAGGTTACCATTTCCTGGTGCTGGACAACGTGTTTCTGAGGCTTCGTTCAGTCAGAGGAAGAGAGGTGGAGAAGGTGGCCGGCTAACCAATGCCTTTAAACAATTTTTCAGTCCTCAGCGCCAAGGTCTGATGGGTTCAAGCAAACATCGCCAGCGTCTGCATAATATGGTGTGTGAATATTTAGGGGCAAGAGCAGACTTGGAGACCTTTCCAACAGAGCATCCACTGGGTTACTGGGTCTTGAGGATGGACCACTGGCCAGAACTTGCTCAATATGCAACTGAGCTACTGGTCTGTCCTGCATCCAGCGTTCTTTCTTTCTTTATTGTGGTTTTCTCGGCCTTCTTACTTTGTTATACTTTAGGACATTCCCTCTGTGTCTTACTGGGTAATTTTTTGGCTCCAACATGGTCTGCCACACCCCCTCCCCTTTTGGCGCCAAAACACACTATATAGTAGTTGCTCACTCACTTTCAACCCAGGAACATCTCTGTATCCTCCTGGGGATTTACATCCAATTCTATCTTAAGTGAGTACTTTATCCTCTGCTGCGATGTTACTATATTCGTTTTTATTGAAGCATAAATGGACCCTGTTGCCTACTAACCATACAGCACAGTTAGATAGAGAGCATTGAAGCTTGGTGAGCCCAAAAGAAAAAAAAATAAAAAATAAAAAACAAATAAAATAAAATAAAAAATGTTCCCGCTCTGTACTTCCTCCCCATTACATTTATCCGGATTATAATGGTACATCCAAAGTACTTTTTTCATAAATAAGTATAATTACGGGATATTAAGCAAAACAAAATATGTGGTGTATCCTCCCTCCTTTTTAGAGTTCATCTAATACCCACTAATAAAACAAACAATTACCTATATTTTTCCCTAGATAAAATTGTTGTGACCTCCAACTTCCGGGACAAACTGACTCAGTTTAAATTCCCCCCAATAACCTTAATCTGCCTTACACAAATCTCGGTATTATATTAAATACTTTCAGTCTTGTAATCTACTCCAGTGGTCGCCATCTGTTACCCTGAAAAATCTATATTTAAGATTTTTCATATCTCATAGATATGAGGTGGGTTAAATAAGAGTTCTTTTCGACGAAGAGTGAAAGCTTAAAATATAATTTATTAGGAAGCAGTTGAAAGTCTAGCTAATACACAATCATCTATCTATCGCCTTACACCAAGGCAGAAAATATTAGGTTGAAATAAAGTATTTACATGAAGGAATATAGAGTATATTCCTCAATACAGTAATCTACACACATATTCAGTTACAAGTAAAAGGGCATTCCTTTCCCATAATTACCCATCCTTACCAAAGCTCCTTTCAGCTTGCTGGTCTTATCAGAAAGAGAGCGATACCTCCCCCTTGGCTCTGAGTATATCAAACCAAGCTGATGTCTTATTGGTTGGCCTAGCTTGGATTATGATTGGAGGGCTTACTCCATAAGTTGGCCCCCTTTCATGCAAATCCTTGTGACTATGCTGGCCAAGTGTGTTAATTGCATTTCCCCAGGAAGTTAGGTCCATTGCATATCCCAGCATGGCACCCTTTCAAAGGAGTAGGTGTAGAACAATGGAATTGGCTCTCCATTGTTTGCATATACAAGCCTTGGCCCACATTCTCTGCTCTTAGCAAAAGCTTAAATGAGACCCTTTTTGCCCGGCTTTCATAGATGCCAGCTAAATGAAATATATTCATTATTACAATATTTTACAGTTATTAATGGAGATTTCAAATAAACTCATAAGGCAACAGACCCCAAAACTTACTGTGGGTTCTTTTCTTTTTTTCTCTCTCCCTGTTATGTTTTACCATAGGCTCTCCCAGTGCATTTGCACGGTTCCACATGGACCATTGAGCAGATACGGTCTATGAGCTCTTTGATGCCCTCCTATGGTTGCTGCAGTGCTACTATTTATTATTGGCTATTTATTGGCTTTTTCCTTGTTGGAACTGAACCCCGAGATTGGTTGCAAATGGAAACAGGTATACATCATCTTGTTTTTCCTACATTATGACCTTTGTATATTTGTATATACATATATTTTTTTCTGTTTTTCTTATGGTTTTTTTTTTTTTTTCTCCTTCCCTAGTTGATGGTCATCCACATTTATTGCTAAGACCTTGACGTCTATACTTAAATAAATTTGTACTACCGTTTTCGAACTTGTGAAAGTCTCTTTACAAGGTAATATAGTGGACCAATATAGTGTCTGATCTCTGGGCATGGGCTACTATCTTTCATCCATTGTTGTACGATATTATATGTTTATGTGTTCACTTTTTTATAAAATCTTTTCTCATTTTAGTGAAACCCTCTTGTGTATTAACTGAAACCTGAATGTGTCCTGAAGAAGTTCTATACGAAACGTGTAAACACATCGGGGCCTGTATCATGTATATTTTTATATAGATGATTTTTTATTATCTTTTGTCAATGTCTTTGTACTGTATGTATTTATATTTAATAACATTGATTATATTGTTATTTTCATTATGCTTTCTCAGGTTTGTTGTGCCTCTAAAGTCCGCTCAGGGGGTCCTTGTTGAACCCCTTTTTTTCTTTTCCATGACAGCGTTCTTTCTGATCACACATTCAGTGCTGCTGGAAGGTTTGTAACGAATCATAGAGTGCGCCTGTCCACAGACTCCGTTAATAGGCTCACATTCATAAAAATGAATCATTCTTTGATCAGCAGCTATCAAGCACCTGATGTTGATGTAACTGATTGAATTTTCTATGGATGTGGGAATCCTTGAAGGCTGCCTATGCTGAGTGACTATCCTATTCCTCCTCAATCTTGATGATGCTAGCTTCCAACAATATTTTTGGTTTAGGGCACCTAAGGCCCAATTTTTCTGCCCCTGTTTAACAGGGCCATGTAATTACAATTTTTGATCTAATATTTCACAGTAGGGCCCATTCCTGCGCCCAACAAGAGTATCTGTGAGGGGTTACAGTGTTGTGGCACCACCACCACCACCAAAGACCCAATTTTTCTGCCCCTGTTTAACAGGGGCATGTCATTACAATTCTTGATATAATATTTCACAGCAGGGCCCTTTCCTGCACCAACAAGATTAACTATGAGGGCTTACAGTGTTCTGGTACCACCAACACCTAAGGCCCAATTTTCTGCCCCTGTTTAACAGGGGCATGTAATTACAATTCTTGATATAATATTTCACAGTAGGGCCCTTTCCTGCACCAACACGATTAACTGTGAGGGCTTACAGTGTCCTGGTACCACCAACACCTAAGGCCCAATTTTCTGCAAAGTATATAGGGCAGGCCATATAGTATATATACTGCTGTTCAGAGTATATAGTACATGGGGGAGCCCACACAATTTTTTTTTTAATTTGGGTGCGGGGTTCCCCTTAATATCCATACCAGTCTCAAAGGGCCTGGTAATGGACTGGGGGGGTGGGGGGGGGGGACCCATGCCGTTTTTTTCAATGATTTTCATCTATATTGCCGGAATCCAACAATACATTACAGCCGCAAGCTTAAATTACTTTTTTTCCTTTACACATTTCATTTTGCTGTGGTATTGTTCTAAACATGGGAAAACTGCGCCACTTTACAGGCATACTATAGAAACCACCCGCCACAATATTTAAAGGAATATTTCAATTTTATTGTTTCACTTTAAGCATTATTAAAATCACTGCTCCCGAAAAAACGGTAGTTTTTAAAACTTTTTTTTGCATTGATATATGTCCCCTGGGGCAGGACCCGGGTCCCCAAATACTTTTTATGGCAATAACTTGCATATAAGCCTTTAAAATTAGCACTTTTGATTTTTCACGTTTGTGTCTCATAGACTTTAACGGTGTTTGCGCGTTCGAACAAATTTTTTACTTGTTCGCATGTTCTGTTAAAAATTTTGAGCCCTGCATTGCAGTCAATGAAAAACTATTTTTGATGATCATTTGTGGTCTTTTGGAGAGCTGTAAGGCAAGCTATTGTCCCCCAGTGCCAATGGAAAAAATGTAAAGGGCAGGAGCTTTTCAAACTACAAAAAGAAAAGTGGTGCAGCCGCCACAGAACTGCAATTTTTTATTATATATCTTTTAAACCAGTGTGCAAAGCATTCTTCATTAGTGCCCCATATACTTTGTTCATGTTCCCTTAAAGAAGCCCTGTACTATGGAAACTATGCCTAAAGAGGCAAGCAAAAGACAAAAAGCCAATAACCAGCATTGCTTGTGGCTTCCCTGCAACGGATCTTTTCCACATTACTAACCTACCATGTCTGTCTGGTGAGATTTTATTTGCTAAGATTTTTAAGTGCAAAAAAAAAAATACAAATAAAATGCATTTTGGCTTGTACTTGCATGAATGATGGAAGTCGATAGAATTTCACCTCATCCATTAAGCTCTAGGGAAAATTGGAGAGTGAACAGTCTATTTGCCTTTAGTAAGTCAACCCCCAATGTCTCTGTGTAGAGATGGCCAACTTGGTACAGAAGCATGGCATTGATTTCTCATATATACTGTAAACTGCACCGCTCATGACTAATGATCTGAAGACTGATGGGGTAATGTTCAAGCAGCAGGAGAGGTGGAGGAATCTCAATAAATAAAGAATGAATGAAGCAAAAACCAGGGGGATTCTGGCCAGCATGGAGAACAGTGAGCAGTACAGTAGTGACCACCAAATCTCATTACAGATCTCATAAGACTAATAGTCAGATGCATAGTGCCTTAGATGATTTTTTGCTGCATCTATGAGGCAGTAGGCATAGATATGCCTAGGCACTGGAACTGCACAGGTATATTTCAGGAGTAATTGAAGACAAAAGGTAATATTTTAAGGGTACTGCTTAGGCACATTCAACATTATATTATTGTATATTAACATGAATTAATTTACATTAGTTGAAGTGGAAGAAAAGCCTAAATCTAACTATTCTTAAAATTGTTCCCTCCCCCCATCTCCTAACTATTCTGTCTAGCTTGCATATAAAAGATATGTAAACTTACCTATTTTTAATCTGCTTTGATCCTGTCACATAATTTTGCAGCTCCAGCCCAGGGAGCACTCAACATCGGCTGAAAATTCCAGGAACCGCAACGTCACCCATAGACTCTCATGGTCTAGCAACTGCTCACTGACACAGGAGAGTGGAGCTGCAGGATCACATAACTAGAGCTGATTAAAAATAAGTAAGTATACAGATCTTTTTCATACAGGTTAGGCAGGATTACATAGCAGGAGGGGGAATGGAACAATTTAGGAATAGTGAGACTAGGCTTTTCCTTCACTTGAATTTACATGTACCCTTTAACATAGGACATATTCACTTTCTAACAGGTCCACATTAAGTTTTTAAGAAGTTATTCTGGTACTTTTTCCTCTGAACACTTGTATGATGCTCCTTCTGTTCTCTTCTGATTTGAAGACATTTTTTTACTGTTTTGTACCTTGTTTTATTCCGACCATTTTAAAACATTCACAAAGTGCATGATTAGTGAATAAATAAAGATGTAAATACCTCAAAAACAGGCAGACAGTAGACTGTATAGACTGTACTGTACAGACATTACTGTATAGTATAAGATGACAAAATGATGCAAAATGTTAACAATAGGATGTCAAAAATAAAATCAATAAATGTAATTAAATAAAAATTCCTGTTCAGTAAGTTTAGGATGAGGGTGCATACTTACATCTAAAAAAATAAAAAATAATGGAAAATTCTAGCTAGTGAACCGTGGCATACAAATGTTCAGAGGCAAAACACTTTCATTTCGCACTGATCAAAATGTATATGCTGTATAAAGGATGTGAATTAATTTTACAAAATCTTCCTGGGATCTTTGGATGGGTACTAGTTCCCTCAGATACCATCTGAACTCTCTCTCTCTCTCTCTCTCTCTCTCTCTCTCTCTCTCTCTGTATATATATATATATATATATATATATATATATACAGTCAGGTCCATAAATATTGGGACATTGACACAATTCTAATTTTTTTTTGCTCTATACACCACCACAATGGATAAGAAATGAAATGTACAATATTTGCTTTAACTGCAGACTTTCAGCTTTAATTTGAGGGTATTTACTTTCAGGGTGTGCAGCTAATTTTTGTCTTCCCTCATATGAGTGTCTTTCATTTAATAGCCCCTTCCCACCTCCTCAACACTTGAGTCAAGACATGAGCTGTGAGCTGATTTGTGTGTTGTAAAAATTCTGGAGCCCATTCTTTGTATGTAAATTGGTTTCAGGCCTACTGACAGGATGAACAAATTTGTAGGTGTAGATTGGGTTAATTTAATGTCGGAATATGAAAACACTTTTGAACAGGGAGATCTAATAGAACTATTAATTTCATCCCTATTTCATAAATGAACCAAGGTGCTTGAGAGGAAGTCTGCCCTCTTTTGGCACATTAAAACATTTGACAGATACACTAAGAGCCCTTTCACACTGAGGCGCTTCAAAAACACCCTAAAATGCCTTAGCGCTGTTACCGCGTTTTGACAGCGTTTTTGGGGCGCTAGCGTTAAAATTACTGCAACGCTGTGGGCATTTTAACAGCGTTTTTCAAGCGTTATTTAAGAATGGGCATCAAAGAACAACCCCAACTCCCTACATGTAGATGCTCTCTTTTCTGCTTGCATGTTTACCTTTTTGTGAGATCATGTGATTTTTCTACAGCTCAGGGCGGATTATAGGCGCTATTCAGGCGTTTTGACAGCGCTTTCAATTCATTTCAATGGATAGGGGTGTTTTTGAAGCGCTTTTTTCAATGCCCAAAAGCTGCTCCAAAGATTCTGCTTGCAGGACTTTTCTCAACGCTACGCCAGCGCAACGCCTCAGTGTGAAAGTACTCGGGCTTTCACATAGGGATTGCAGATGAGGCTTCTTTCAGGCGCTTTACAGACGCTTTTTTTAATGCTAAAGCGCCTGAAAAATGCCTGAAAAACGCCCCAGTGTGAAAGGGGTCTAAGGAGCAAATCAATCCCTTTGGACTACGCGTCTAAATCTTTCCTAATATTGACTCAATAAGTGATGAATGCAAAACCGAATGGGAAACCAATCTTAAATTATGCTCTCAGGAGATGATGGCTATTCTCTCCAGGGAATATAACAAACAGATTACACTTTTGGATACAGTAATAACCAATTTGGGACAGGCCTTGCTCCCTTATGCGCAACGTCCGTTATTCTCGGAACTACATGCCAATTTGAAAGACAATCTATCTACTTTCAATCAGGGCATTTTAAAAAACAAGGAAATTCAATTCTGGAGGGACAAATCTGCCTTTTCGGAGAGACGAGCTTATCGATAGATCGTTCATCCAGTTCAACCTAAGAACTATCCACGTCGGGAACCCAAAACTAATAAGTTCAAAACTTCAAAAATCTAAGACCGCTCCCTCTACTGAGTTGGGTCAAAATTCTTCCCAACGCAGTCGAGGACACGGTAAACAAAAAAGAAGTCGCAATAATAGAGATTCCTTCGAACAAGACCCTAAGAAACGCACAGTGGATACAAATCCCTTAGACACACACACCCCGCCCCGACCGGGGCTCACTCTGACCCATCCACAGACATGGATCCATCTGTTGTTCTGGATCAGTTGTTTACCTCTGGGACCAGTGAATGTATTCCATCGTCACAAGAGTCCTCCAGACACTCTAACACCTCTTCCTCATTGGGTCATGTTAAACCGACAACACAAAAATCTTTAAACCCAGTATGGGGACTTGGGTCCCCACAAATAAACAAAGGTGACAGAGGCCTGGACCCATATGTGGTCCGGATTCAGCAAACCACTTAAGTGTTATCAATCTATCCTCTTTCGAACTATCAGCCACAGAGATTCAAGTACTATCCCGAGGATTAACCTTTTGTCCTGAACAGAAATTCGATGTCTTTGAAACAATTACGGATATACAACTCTTCACACGCAGGCTACTATTGAAGTACCTACATGCGAAGGAGGACTCCAATATTGACACTGTTGACTGGTCAACATACAGCATGAAGGAATTCAAAGCCTTACGAGATTTTACAAATCATTGACGATCTTATACTATCTGATCACTCCATTCTTGTCACTATCGATGTGGAGGCCTTATACAGCAGCATTCCTCATACTTCAGGCCTCTCTGTCGTGCAGAGGGTTCTCCAACAAAACTCACGGTACGATCCTGCTCTTAATACATTTATCCTGAATGGTTTGCAATACATACTGAATCACAACTATTTCAGTTTTGACAACTCCCACTACTTCCAGGTACAGGGCGTGGCTATGGGGACATGCTGTGCCCCTTCCTACGGGCACAGTGGGGGGAGTGGGAGCAGTCCCTCCTGGATGACGAGGGCCTTGTCTTATACACTAGCCACATTACCAAGTGGGTTAGGTATATTGATGACATCTTCGTCATCTGGGAGGGACCCGAGGCCAAACTCATTGAATTTTTCAATTTGAATAACATCAATGATCGGAATTTGAAATTCACCATGACTTACAACCACGACAGTGTCACATTCTTAGATGGCATGATTTCAACCACATCGGAAAGGAAACTATCCAGTATTCTCTTCCGTAAGAGTACTGCTGGCAATACGATACTTCACGCAGACAGTTTCCATCCCTTACCCGCAACTGCCCACTGATAGTCTGTTTATCAAGGAGGCTGGCAACCTCCAAAATCATTTGTTAGCACACGGATACAGTTGATCATACCTTAAGAAGGCATACAATCAAACCATACGACAATCCCGACCCAATCTATTGTCCAAACCCAAATCTCCTTTGAGCTCCGATTCCAACTCTACTCGCATCGTGATGCATTATTCACGCCAACATGAGGCCATCAAAAATATTTTACAGCGACACTGGAGCATTCTAATCGATGACCCCACACCTCGACACCTTGTTCCCAGTCAACCGGCCATAACTTACAAACGAGCGACCTCAATCAAGGACAAACTCGTTCAAAGTGAATATAAAAATGAATACAAAAGATCTAAACGTTGCTCTATAGTTGGTTCATTTCCATGCGGCATTGTTCCTATTGCTCATTAATACGAAAAGATCTTTCATCTTCCCAATGGAGAAATATTTAAGCCCGTCCACTTCGTGAATTGCCAGACCCATGGTGTGGTATACTTCATGGAATGTGAATGTGGCGCCTATTACACAGGCAAAATGAAACAGGAATTTTGGAGACATATATCTAAACACATGTACAGCATGCAAATAGGCAATCCATACCTTCCTGTGGGAAGACATGCTGTTTCTGTACATGGCTATACAGTACCCAAAGTAACGTTTACAGCTCTTTACAGGATGCATATACCACACAGAGGAGGTGACTGGAATAAGATTATGTTGCAAAAAGAACAGAAATGGATATTCCAGTTACAGGCCACATCACCTCCTGGCCTTAACAAATCTATTTTGTTCGCTCCTTTCCTACGAGGATTCTCTTCAGGTAAAACACATTGATATTGGCATTTCTTCATCTTACACAAGCTGTGTAAGATCATGGGATAGACATGTAATTTATTTAACATAATCAATGTCTTTATTATTCTTGAACCTTCTTTTATTTTTCCGATTATCCTCTTGATAATTTACTTGCTCCTGTTTACTTCCTTCTCACTCTGTTTGTAACTGACAAACATCGAACATGTTGGTTAGGGGACCCCTTGGACCTTAAACCAGGATAGGTGAATTTCTGGACGTTTCCTTTATAATATTCTTCCTCCAATTGGATAAGTAAGATGACATTATTATTCTATGTGGTACCACGCCATTTATTGTATGACCAACATAAATTCATCTTGAATGCCATTATTAATATTCTATCACTCCTATCCACATATGGACTCCGTATCGCACTCCAATAGCTCACAGCCCTAATCAATTTTTTCATAATCATGATTAATCTTGTTTTAATTTTGTTTTCATAACTACCATTGTGTATTTTTGCCATCGGCAGTGTATATATGGTACATGTTGACATATGACGTATTGACACTTACATATGTTACGTTATATGCTATACATCTTTAACCATCAGCCTCTCTTCTTTTGGTTTTCCTCTTGTTCAGCTTTACCCTTTGTCCCTGGCCTGCCGGTCAGCGAGCTTGAGACCTCTGCTGCAGCGCACCTTCCTTGGAGGGTAGGAAGACACAAGGGCCCTGTGCCTCCCTAAGCACCCACAAGGTGGCAGCACCACCTGAAGTGCATTTTTCCCCTGGAAGCGGCATCCCGGATTGGTTCCAAGCGCCGTGGCCGTGCCAACATGCGCGCGAATTCTCGCATGTGTGCGTGACGTCACGGTGTCTACGCAGCGGGAATGATGGCAGAGCCGAGACTCCGGGGGAGTCACGCTTGCCGGGGGAGTCACGCTTGGAGTGATGCTGCGTGTCACTATCCCTACCAGGGGGGATCAGCTGGAGAGGGAATGACAAGCAGCTGCACATTATCATTGAGGTAATTGTGGTCTTACAATATAAGGAGATTTAGTACTATGGGGACTATAACAAAGACATCCCCTATGCTCTACCCGGACGCTTATACATCTACAGCACTATTTGAGGACTGGTAAGATTATCCATACAATCTTATATATACCATAGTGTGTGCTTTTCACCATGGTTGCTAGCCTACATTTCACATTATGGACAATTCATTCATCGATATACTTCTGTGATATTGCAGGTTGCTTCACACCTTACACTGTGAACACATTAAGGGGGTACACCTATCGGTGCCCCCCATCTTTCAATTGGAACTATCTTTACATTGATTAAGGTAAACTCACTGTAGCACATTCACCCAATGCATATTCATTTTTTCTCATCCCTCATGTTTTTCTGGGTATTTTGTGTTTGCATGGGACACACTGTTCACCATTCAATGTTGGTGTGGTTCTTCACTATCATGTTTTTTTTTCACCATCACACTTACTTGCATTCTCACAGTCCCACCCATATACACATCCCCATCCGCTTTTCTCACACTCACATTCACTCAACACACAGTCATTTGCCTTTACAACCAGTCACATTGATTTTAACCTGTATCCACATCTATACCCAACCAACGGCCATTTGAATTGGTCTGTACTCTTCTTCCCGTCTTCCTCTTATCTTTTCCTCACTCTCACACCCATTTTTCCTCCCTCCCCCCTTTTTTTACCCCAGTCTTCCCTTACCAAGCCTTTCTTTCTTCTCTCTCCTATCACTCTATCACTCTATCCCACTCTTCTTGTGTTTCTCATTCAGACCATTCAGTTGCAATACATGATATTCAATACATCTATAGTGTATATACAATACATTAATGACTCCTCATAAGGTGCGCATGGGCATCAGGCTCTCTCATTGACTGTGCTGACCATTTAGAGACGCTGGGACTGAACAAGGGGGCCCTTCTCACACAGAGACCACTAATGTGGCTCAATGCATTGTGATTGATAAATATACGAAAATAAATATTTATTACTGTTTTTCTTTTCCATTTACCAATGGAGAATTTCAATACATGTTAACATTTTTACAGTTCATCAAATGAAGAAGACCCGTGGGGGTCGAAACGCGTCAGTTCATCCATAAGATTTACATATCAGTTTTTCATGGTGTTTGATCATGATGTATTATTATTATATATTGTCATGTCAGTGACATTGTTTTTATTCATTATTTGTATCACAGCTCAGGTCCTATCTCATGTCTAAAGCGGAAATTTTTGATACTTTGTTATAAACAAAAAGTCTTAATATGACTTTTTTTTATACATTTTTTTATTACCTTTTGCTGCCTAGAAAACCCCTCATGGGGGGACAATTCCTTTTTCCAAGTAGAAGGGAAGGACCTCCAAGGTGATATTCTCTGAAATATTGCCTGTGCCATGCCCAACACAGGAAAGGCAGGGGGTGATTAGAGAGCTGAATGCATGGCTAAAGACTTGGTGTAGGGAGGAGGGATTTGGGTTTCTAGGCTGGGCTGACTTTTCATTGGGGTGCAACCTTTATGCTAAAGATGGTTTGCACTTGAATGGAAGGGGGTCTGCTGTGCTGGGGGAGAGGTTTATGGGAAGGCTGGAGGAGTATTTAAACTAGGATTGAGGGGGGGAGGGTGAATTAGAATTACATCGTGCAGACAGGTCAGTTAGGGCTCAGACATTAATGGAGGGTGGAATGGGGATAGATGGGGGGAGGGTTATGGCAGGTGGCAAGAAATTTCCCATGTTG
Source organism: Aquarana catesbeiana (assembly GCF_042186555.1). NCBI lineage: Eukaryota > Metazoa > Chordata > Amphibia > Anura > Ranidae > Aquarana > Aquarana catesbeiana. Next base: position 613,088,501 of record NC_133327.1, on the reverse strand, counting down.
CAAACAGCCTCTGGAAACTATAGTGTCATTTGTACTACTAAAAATGACATGAAAAACACCAGAGCAAAATGTAATAATGCATTAAAGTGTGTGTACACCAATGCCAGAAGTCTGCCAAGCAAAATAGGTGAGTTGGAAGCTCTGGTGCATGAGGAGAGCTATGATGTAATCGGTATTGCTGAAACTTGGCTTCAATCCTCACATGACTGGGCTATTAATATTCCTGGCTATGCACTCTTTCGGAAGAGACAGGGTAAAAAGGAAAGGTGGTGGGGTCTGTCTCTATGTGAGAAGTGATCTCAAAGCAAGTGTGAAAGAGGACCTGGTTGATGGAGAGTGTGATGAGTCTGAAGCATTATGGGTGGAACTGCATATAGATGGGCGTAGTTCAAAGTTAATCAATGGAGTTTGTTATAGACCACCCAATGTTAACGAGGAGGTGGAGACTCAACTCCTTGCACAGATGGAAAGGGCTGCAAGGGCTGGGAAAGTGATAATAACTACCCAGAATTGACTGGAGTAATGGCACTGCTGGGATAGTTAAAGGGCAAAAATTTATAAACCTATTACAGGACAATTTTATGGTCCAGTTTATTGAGGCCCCAATTAGGAATGAAGCTCTGTTGGACCTGGTAATCTCAAACCATGCAGAGCTTATTACTAATGTCCAGATAAAGGAACACTTGGGTAGCAGTGATCATAACATGATTTCATTTGATGTTAGCTGTAAACAAGAAATACATATGGGAAAGATAAAAACATTTAACTTCAAGAGAGAACATTTTCCAATGATGAGAGCTGCTCTCCAGGGTTTACACTGGGAGGGAATATTTGCATTGATAAACACGGAACAGAAATGGGAATTCTTCAAAAAGACTGTTTGGGAGCTCACAGCAAAGTATATTCCCATGGGCAATAAGTTTAAAAGGCTAAAAACAAAACCTATGTGGCTCACGGCCAAAGTTAAAGAAGCTATAAACAATAAAAAAGAGCTTTTAAAAAATATAAACATGAAGGAACACTAGTGTCGTTTAAATGTTACAAGGAATTTAACAGAATATGTAAAAAGGAAATCAAGGATGCAAAAATTCAAAACAAACGACAGATTGAAAAAGATAGTAGGACAAAGCCCCAAAAATTCTTCAAACATATTAATAGTAAAAAGGCCAGGTCTGAGCATGTAGGCCCTTTACAAAATAATCTAGATAGGGTGACTGGGGACAAAGAGAAGGCAAATTTATTAAATACTTTCTTCAGCTCTGTGTATACAAAAGAGCATGGGGAAGCTCATGTCCATAATGGGGGTGGTAGTGACACAGCCCCGAATGATCCACAATGGCTCAAAAGTGATATGGTCCAGAAATATTTAGACAGAACAAAGGAGGATAAAGCACCTGGACCTGATAGCATCCACCCATGGATCCTAAAAGAATTGAGCTCTGTAATTTTCAAAGCCATTGTATCTAATTTTTAAGGACTCATTAATGACGGGAATAGTGCCACTGGATTGGCGCAGGGCGAACGTGGTGCCTATATTTACCAAGTAACTATAGACCTGTTAGTTTAACTGCTATAGTCGGGAAGATACTGGAGCGTTTAATAAAAGATCACATAGACGAGTTCTTGCTGGAAAAAACATTTTAAGCAACAGACAGTAGGGATGAGCCGAACACCCCCTGGTTCGGTTCGCACCAGAACCTGCGAACGGACCGAAAATTCGCACGAACGTTAGAACCCCATTGACGTCTATGGGACTCGAACATTCAAAATCAAAAGTGCTAATTTTAAAGGCTAATTTGCATGGTATTGTCCAAAAAAGGGTTTGGGGACCCGGGTCCTGCCCCAGGGGACATGTATCAATGCAAAAAATTTTTTTTTTAAACGGCCGTTTTTTTGGGAGCAGTGATTTTAATGATGCTTAAAGTAAAAAAAAAAGTGAAATATTCCTTTAAATATCGTACCTGGGGGATGTCTATAGTATGCCTGTAAAGTGGCACGTGTTTCCCGTGCTTAGAACAGTCCCTGCACAAAATTTTTAAAGGAATAAAAGTCATTTAACTACTTGCGGCTTTAATGTAATGTCGGGTCCTGGCAATATGGATGAAAATCAGTGAGACAAACGGCATGGGTACCCCCCAGTCCATTACCAGACCCTTTGGGTCTTGTATGGATATTAAGGGGAACCCCGCACCCAAATTAAAAAAAGAAAGGTGTGGGGCCCCCAGGCCCTATATACTCTGAACAGCAGTATACAGGCGGTGCAAATAAGACAGGGACTGTAGGTTTGTTGTTAAGAAGAATCTGTTTGTAATTTTGAACTGGTACATTTTTAATGTGTTTAGCTCCAGCCAAAAAATCTATTTTAAGCTTTTTGGAAAACATAGGGAAGGGTTATCACCCCTGTGACATTTGTTTTGCTGTCTGTGCTCCTCTTCAGAAGATTTCACCTCACTTTTTGTCCCAATGACAAATGTTTTTTGAAAATTTGGGGTTTTTAGTGAAACAAGGATTGGTGATAAAGCATCAGTGTAAAAGAGAAAAGTTTTTCCCATATTAACTCTTACAGGAGAAAATTTCTCTTCCTAAGGGTAGATTTCATCTCACTTCCTGTTGTCTCCTTCCGTTTGCAAGTAGGAGTCGTTTGTAAGTTGGATGTTTGAAAGTAGGGGCCTGCCCTATATACTCAGCAGAAATTTGGGCCTTAGGTGTTGTTGTGGCCACAACACTGTAAGCCCTCACAGGGCCCTGCTGTGAAATATTAGATCAAGAATTGTAATTACATGCCCCTGTTAAACAGGGGCAGAAAAATTGGGCCTTTGGTGGTGGTGGTGGTGCTGGTGCCACAACACTTTAAGTTCTCACAGTTACTCTTGGTGGGTGCAGAAACAGGCCCTGCTGTGAAATATTACATCAAGAATTCTAATTACATGTCCGTGTTGAACAGGGGCTGAAAAATTGGGCCCCACAGATGGCAACCCCTCACAGATAGTCTAGTTGGAGCGCAGGAACTAGCCCTGCTGCAAAGAATTGCATCAAAAATTGTAATTACACGCCCCTGTTTAACAGGGGCTGAGAAATTGGGCCTTAGGCACTGGTGCTGGTGCCACAACACTGCAACCCCTCAAAGATACTCTAGTTGGAGCGCAGGAATTAGCCCTGCTGCAAAGAATTGCATCAAAAATTGTAATTACACGCCCCTGTTAAACAGGGGCTGAAAAATTGTACCTTAGGCACTGGTGCTGGTGCCACAACACTGCAACCCCTCACAGATACTCTAGTTGGAGCGCAGGAACTAGCCCTGCTGCAAAGAATTGCATAAAGAATTGTAATTACACGCCCCTGTTTAACAGGAGCTGAGAAATTGGGCCTTAGGCACTGGTGCTGGTGCCACAACACTGCAACCCCTCACAGATACTCTAGTTGGAGCGCAGGAACTAGCCCTGCTGCAAAGAATTGCATCAAAAATTGTAAAACAGGGGCTGCAAAATTGGGCCTTAGGCACTGGTGGCGGCGCCCAGAACCAAAAATGTTCTTACAAGCTATCAGCATGATCATCGAGGAGGAAGAGGATAATTACTCAGCATAACAGGATAGTCACTCAGCATCAGCATAGGCAGTCTTTGAAGGGATCTGACATTTCAAAAAAAATTATTCAGTTACATCAGCATCAGGTGCTTGGTAGCTGGTGGTGATCCAAGACTGATTAATTTTTATGAAGGTCAGTCGATCGACCGAGTCGGTGGACAGACGCACCCTGTGATCGGTTACAAAGCCTCCAGCAGCACTGAATGTGCGTTCCGAAAGAACGCTGGATGCAGGACAGGCCAGTAGCTCAATTGCATACTGTGCAAGCTCTGGCCAGTGATCCATCCTCAAGACCCAGTAACCCAGAGTATTTTCAGTGGGAAAGGTGTCCAAGTCAGAGCTTGCCCCTAGGTATTCCTGCACCATGTAAAACAGATGCTGGCGATGGTTGCTGGAACCGATCATACCTTGGGGCTGCAGACTAAAAAATTGTCTGAACGCATCAGTCAGATGGCCACCTTCTCCACCGCTCCTTCTTTGACTGACCGAAGCCTCAGCAACACGTTGTCCAGAAACAGGAGTTTGTAACCTCCCAGTCTCTGGAAACACGTTGCACAGACCTTTCTGCAAGGCCTCCCCAAGATGTTTCATCCTCTGCTCCCTCTGCGACAGCAAGATAAGGTCTGCAACCTTACTCTTGTAACATGGATCAAGGAGGGTTGCAGCCAGTATTGTTCCTTCTCCTTGATACCACGAATACGAGGATCCTTCCGCAGGCTTTGCAGGATCAGGGAAGCCATTCAGCGTAGGTTTGCTGAGGCATTCGGTCCGGAGTCCTCTGGGTCACTAAGAACGACATGATCCGCAGCCACCTCCTCCCAGCCACGTACAAGTCCATGTGTTTCTTGGAAATGTAAATTATCCCTTAAAGACTGCTACTGATGCTGAGTGCCAGGCTCCACCTCCATACTGACACAATCCTCCTCCTCCTCTTCCTGTGTGATCGGCGTGCACGCAGGAACACTCTCTGGATAAAGGGGGCCTTGAGAGCTAAGGAAGTCCTCTTCTTCCTGCCTCTGTTCTGCCTCAAGTGCCCTGTCAATTATTCCATGCAGCGTGTGCTCCAACAGGTGGACAAGGGGGACAGTGTCACTGATGCGTGCACTGTCAGTGCTCACCATCCTCGTGGCCTCCTCAAATGGTGACAGGACAGTGCATGCATCCCTGATCATGGCACACTGGCATGGGGAAAAAAACAAGCTCCCCAGACCCTGTTCTGGTGCCATAGTCGCACAGGTACTCATTGATGGCCCTCTTCTGCATGTGCAGCCGCTGCAGCAAGGCCAACATTGAGTTCCACCTGGTGGGCATGTCACAGATTAGGCGGTTCTTGGGCAGGTTAAATTCCTTTTGGAGGTCAGCCAGTCAAGCACTGGCATTATATGACCGGCAGAAATGCACACAGACTTTCCTGGCCTGCCTCGGGACATCCTGTAAGCCCAGGTACCTGCCCAAGAATCGCTGCACCACCAAGTTAAGGACGTGAGCCAAACAGGCCACATGGGTCATTTGTCCCTGTCGGAGGGCGGAGAGGAGGTTGGTGCCATTGTCGCAAACCACCATTCCTGCCTTAAGTTGGCATGGCGTCAACTACCTCTGAACCTGCCCCTGCAGAGCTGACAGAACCTCTGCCCCAGTGTGTGGCTCCTGTCCCCCAAGCACACCAGCTCAAGCATCGCATGGCATCTTTTGGCCTGCGTACTTGCGTAGCCCCTTGAACGCCTACGGAGCACTGCTGGTTCCGGGGACAAAGCACAGGAAGAGGCCATGGAGGAAGAAGAAGAAGAGGGGGTGGAGGAGAGAGGTGTGTCAGAATCACTAGTAGTGGCATTTTGGAGGCGTGGTGGTGGAACAGCCTCCAACACTACTGCCCTTGTCCTGCATCCTTCCCAGCTGCCAGAAGAGTCACCCAATGCGCCGTGAAACTTAGGTAACGTCCCTGTCCATGACTGCTGGACCATGAGTCAGCGGTAATATGCACCTTACCACTGACCGCCCTGTGCAGCAAGGCCAAGACATTGCCTTCCACATGCCGGTAGAGAGCCGGAATCACCTTCCGTGAGAAAAAGTGGCGTTTGGGAACCTGCCACTGAGGAACCGCACATTCCACAAACTCACGGAAGGGGGCAGAGTCTACCAACTGAAAAGGTAGCAGTTGAAGTGCTAGCAATTTTGCCAAGCTAGCATTCAACTGCTGGGCATGTGGATGGCTGGGTGCGAACTTCTTTTTGCAGTGCAGCAGCTGGGGCAGGGAAATTTGCCTGGTACAATCTGACGTCGGTGTACAGATAGCAGATTGCCCGCAAGTACTTGGCTGTGACACGCCTAATTTTACACCTTCATTCCTCTCAGTGCAGGTCTCAGAGAGGACTGAATATATAGTGGGGTTGGAGATCCCAGCTGATGAGGAGTAAGGAGAGGTCCTCTTTGTTTTTTGATGTGGGTCTTTTAGGTACGCTTGCCAACAAACTGCATGGCAGGTCAACATATGTCTGGTCAAGCATGTGGTGCCCAAGCGGGAGATGTTTTGGCCACACAAGATACGCTTGAGACATATGTTGCAAATAGCAGCGGTGCCATCTGATGCATTCGTCTCAAAAAAGGCCCACACCAAAGAACTTTTGGAATAACGCACAGAGACAACAGCGCCCTGCACATGCAGAGCTCTGAGGTGTGATTCAGTCAGTGTGCTGCCCCTGGAGGGCATCCTGCCTCATCGGTGATGTGCCTCCTCCTCCTCTCTCCTATCAGGCACCCACGTTGAGTCAGTGACCTCATCATCCCCTCCCTCCTCATCACTGGAGCAAACCTGGCAGTATACTGCAGCAGGGGGAACATGACTGCCAGATTGCTGTCCTTCTTGGGCACCCCCTCTGTCCGTGCTCACGTTACTGCCTTCATCTAGCTCAGTATCATCATCAGAGACTTCTAAACACTGGGCATCCTCCTGGAGCATGTACCCAACACTGTGGTCAAACAGTTGGAGGGACTCCTCAGGAGTACATGGTGGGGCTAGGGAAGGAGTCACTGATGCCATTGAGCCGAGGGAAGAGGCCGCATTGGCAGCTGCTTTGACAGACAAAGTACCCTGAGCATGGGTGAGAGAGGTTGAGGAGGATGATGACGGCTTGGTCATCCACTCGACCAAGTCTTCCGCATGTTGCGGCTCAACACGGCCAACTGCTGAAAAAAAGGCCAAGCATGTCCCACGGCCACGTGCTGATGAGGATGCACCGTGTCCACGACAAGCACTGTTGCCTCTAGACACAGAGCCTGCTTGCCCTCTTTTATTGGCTTGTGACTGTCTGCCTCTCCTTGTTGGCCTTCCAGACATACTTTTGGCCTGCAGTGAGATTGGGGCACTTGGGGGCTAAGAATATGCATGCATCATACATGCTAGGGGAAGTACAACTGGGGGAATCTGTGGTGGAGAAGGATCTGTGGGTTTTGGTAGATCAAAAGCTCAATATTAGCATGCAATGCCAAGCTGCGGTTTCCAAAGCGAGCAAAGTCCTTTCTTGTATTAAGAGAGGTATGGACTCCAGAGAGAGAGATATAATTTTGCCCCTGTTCAAATTATTAGTAAGACCTCATCTGGAATATGCAGTTCAGTTTTTGGCACCAGTTCTCAAAAAGGATATCAGGGGAACTGGAGAAAGTACAGAGAAGGGCAACCAAACTGATAAGAGGCAGGGAGGAGCTCAGCTATGAGGAAAGATTAGAGGAACTAAATTTATTCACTCTTGAGAAGAGGAGAATAAGGGGGATATGATCAACATGTTCAAATATATAAGGGGTCCATATAATGAACTTGGTGTTGAGTTAATCTCTTTACGGTCAACCCAGGGGACACGGGGGCACTCTTTACGTCTAGAGGAAAAGAGATTTCATCTCCAAATAAGCAAAGGTTTTTTCACAGTAAGAGCTGTGAAAATGTGGAATAGACTCCCGCCAGAGGTGGTTCTGGCCAGCTCAGTAGATTGCTTTAACCACTTCAGCCCCGGAAGGATTTACCCCCTTCCTGACCAGAGCACTTTTTGCAATTTGGCACTGCGTCACTTTCACTTTAACTGCTAATTGCGCGGTCATGCAATGCTGTACCCAAATGAAATTTGCGTCCTTTTCTTCCCACAAATAGTGCTTTCTTTTGATGTTATTTGATCACCTCTGCCGTTTTTATTCTTTGCGCTATAAACGGAAAAAGACCGAAAATTTTGAAAAAAAATGACATTTTCTATTTTTGTTATAAAATAAATCCAACAAACTCAATTTTAGTCATACATTTAGGCCAAAATGTATTCGGCCACATGTCTTTGGTAAAAAAAATGTCAATAAGCGTATATTTATTGGTTTGCGCAAAAGTTATAGCGTCTACGAACTAGGGTACATTTTCTGGAATTTACACAGCTTTTAGTTTATGACTGCCTATGTCATTTCTTGAGGTGCTAAAATGGCAGGGCAGTACAACCCCCCCCCCCCCCAATGACCCCATTTTGGAAAGTAGACACCCCAAGGAAATTGCTAAGAGGCATGTTGAGCCCATTGAATATTAATTTTTTTGTCCCAAGTGATTGAATGACAAAAAAAAAAAAATTACAAAAAGTTGTCACTAAATGATATATTGCTCACACAGGCCATGGGCATATGTGGAATTGCACCCCAAAATACATTCAGATGCTTCTCCTGAGTACGGGGATACCACATGTGTGGGACTTTTTGGGAGCCTAGCCGCGTACGGGGCCCCGAAAACCAATCACCGCCTTCAGGATTTCTAAGGGCGTAAATTTTTTATCTCACTCCTCACTACCTATCACAGTTTTGAAGGCCATAAAATGTCCAGATGGCACAACCCCCCCCCCCCAAATTACCCCATTTCGGAAAGTAGACACCCCAAGCTGTTTGCTGAGAGGCATGTTTTATATTTTATATTTTGACACAAGTTGCGGGAAAGTGACACATTTTTTTTTTTTTGCACAAAGTTGTCACTAAATGATATATTGCTCACACAGGCCATGGGCATATGTGGAATTGCACCCCAAAATACATTTAGCTGCTTCTCCTGAGTATGGGGATACCACATGTGTGGGACTTTTTGGGAGCCTAACCGCGTACGGGGCCCCGAAAACCAATCACCGCCTTCGGGATTTCTAAGGGTGTAAATTTTTAATTTCACTCTTCACTGCCTATCACAGTTTTAGAGGCCATGGAATGCCCAGATGGCACAAAACCCACCCAAATGACCCCATTTTGGAAAGTAGACACCCCAAGCTATTTGCTGAGAGGCATGGTGAGTATTTTGCAGCTCTCATTTGTTTTTGAAAATGAAAAAAGACAAGAAAAAAATGGTTTTTTTCTTTTTTCAATTTTCAAAACTTTGTGACAAAAAGTGAGGTCTGCAAAATACTCACTATACCTCTCAGCAAATAGCTTGGGGTGTCTACTTTCCAAAATAGGGTCATTTGGGGGGGGTTATGCCACCTGGGTATTCCATGGCCTCCAAAACTGTGATAGGCAGTGAAGAGTGAAATCAAAAATTTACGCCCTTAGAAAGCCTGATGGCGGTGCTTGGTTTTGGGGTCCCGTACGCGGCTAGGCTCCCAAAAAGTGTCACACATGTGGTATCCCTGTACTCAGGAGAAGCAACAGAATATATTTTGGGGTATAATTTCACATATTCCCATGGCATGTTTGAGCAATATATCATTTAGTGACAACTTTGTGCAAAAAAAAAAAAAAAAATTTGTTTTTTTCCCGCAACTTGTGTCACAATATAAAATATTCCATGGACTCGACATGCCTCTCAGCAAAGCCCTTTCTGACACTTTTCGTTTACATGAAAAAATTTTTTTGCAAGAAAATTACTTTGAACCCCCAAACATTATATATTTTTTTAAAGCAAATGCCCTGCAGATTAATATGGTGGGTGTTTCATTTTATTTTTTCACACAGTATTTGCGTAGCGATTTTTAAAACGCATTTTTTGGGGAAAAAACACACCTTTTAAAATTTTAATGCACTAAAACACACTATATTGCCCAAATGTTTGATGAAAAAAAAAGATGATCTTAGGCCGAGTACATGGATACCAAACATGACATTCTTTAAAATTGCACACAAACGTGCAGTGGCAACAAAATAAATACATTTTTAAAAGCCTTTAAAAGCTTTTACAGGGTACCACTTTAGATTTACAGAGGAGGTCTACTGCTAAAATTACTGCCCTCGATCTGACCTTCGCGGTGATACCTCACATGCATGGTGCAATTGCTGTTTACATTTGACACCAGACCGACGCTTGCGTTCGCCTTTGCGCGAGAGCAGGGGGGGGCAGGGGTGCTTTTTTTTTTTTTTTTTTTTTTCCTTATTTTTTTTTGCTTTTTTATCTTATTTTTAAACTGTTCCTTTCATTTTTTTAATCATTTTTATTGTTATCTCAGGGAATGTAAATAAAATATCCCCTATGATAGCAATAGGCAGTGACAGGTACTCTTTTTTGAAAAAATTGGGGTCTATTAGACCCTAGATCTCTCCTCTGCCCTCAAAGCATCTGACCACACCAAGATCGGTGTGATAAAATGCTTTCCCAATTTCCCAATGGCGCTGTTTACATCCGGCAAAATCTAAGTCATGAAATGCTCGTAGCTTCCGGTTTCTTAGGCCATAGAGATGTTTGGAGCCACTCTGGTCTCTGATCAGCTCTATGGTCAGCTGGCTGAATCACCGGCTGCATTCTCAGGTTCCCTGTTGAGACAGGAGAGCCAGAGAAAAACATGGAAGACAGTAGGAGGGGCATTCCCTCCCACTGCTTGTAAAAGCAGTAAAGAGGCTAATTAGCTGCTAGGATTGCTTTTACATGAAAGCTGACCGCTGGCTGAAAAGAATGATGCCAAGATGATACCTAAACCTGCAGGCATCATTCTGGTATAACCACTCAAAGTCGTGAATTGCGTACCTGAAGACAAAAAAATGGTTAACAATAAAACACAGTAAACGGTAAAGTATAAAAAATTGCATACCTGAAAAGTAAACGTGATAAAACATAATAACAATAAAACATTGCAGAATAGAATACAGTAAAAAAGAGCAGAACAATAGAGAGAGAATAGAGAGAGAGCAATAAAACGACAACTATTTTTTTTTTATTTGATATATTTTTTTGTGTTTTTTTTTTTTTTTTACACTTTTTTTTGTAACTATCTTTTATAACTGTAACTGGTTCCAGGTTCGGGTCTCTCAAAATGCGATGGCATCTTGGGAGACCCTGTGAAAGTGTGCCTAGTCTGTGCATTGCTGTACCCTACGCTAATACTCAACTAGTGAATGGTAGCGTTCAAAATATTCACCAATGCAAAGACCAGGATTGTCAGGACAGGAGGGACAATAATAGCAGGTGTCACGCCTTTATCCGCGCTTGCTGCCGACACGACATCTTTTTTGGGGGGGTTCGTTGGGTAGGGGTACTCGGGAGGACATAAAAATGCCTCTCATGCAGCCAACTGCATTTGGTTGGGGATGTGAATGGGGGAAGTACGGGTGCTGCAGAAGTGGTGGGTTCCCAATTAGGATTGGCAAATGCAGCAGGAAGGGCACTATGGGCATGACGGGCCTGTGTTTGTCTTCTTGGTGGCAGCGGGACACTACTTGTGCTTGCCACCTCGCCAGCTCGAACTGCATTTATGGGACTCGCCACGTCACCAAGTGTTACTGCAGTGCTGGTTTGACTATGACCGGGGTGTACTAGGCTGCTGGTGCTTGCCAGTTCACCAAAACGCTACTAAAAAAACTGTTAGCGATCACAGGGATCAGGCCTGACTCTGCGAACGCTGCAGTTATGCGTTTAGTGTTTTGTAAGTGACAGTGATCGATCGATACTGCACTTGGGTGGGCTGGGCTGGGCCGGGCGGAGGGGCAAAACGCAGGTGCTAGCAGGTATCTGGGCTGATCCCGCTAACACTGCGTTTTTGGGAACCCTAAACTGCTGGGGACGCTAGTATAGATCTGATCGGATCAGATATTGATCCGTTCAGATACTATACCACTAAGGAAGGTGTACGGTGTGTGCGTGGGTGTTAGTGGTACTGGCGCTAACCTGACGCTGCTTGGGGCTAGTGCTTGCCAGTGCACCAAAACGCTACCAAAATAACTGTTAGCGATCTCAGGGATCAGGCCTGACTCTGCGAACGCTGCAGTTATGCGTTTAGTGTTTTGTAAGTGACAGTGATCGATCGATACTGCACTTGGGTGGGCTGGGCCGGGCGGAGGGGCAAAACGCAGGTGCTAGCAGGTATCTGGGCTGATCCCGCTAACACAGCGTTTTTGGGAACCCTAAACTGCTGGGGACGCTAGTATAGATCTGATCGGATCAGATATCGATCCGTTCAGATACTATACCACTTAGGGAGGTGTATGCTGCGTGCGTGGGTGTTAGCGGTACTGGCGCTAATCTGACGTTGCCTGGGGTGACGCATATCACCGCTGGGCGATCAGGGGGCTAAACCTTTATTCGGTAATAAACGGCGGGTGTCCTGACACTATAAAAAATAAACGAACTAACCAGCGCCACCCGTAACGGTTATACGGTGATCAGTGGTGAAAGGGTTAACTAGAGAGCAATCAAGGGGTTAAAACATTTATTAGGTAGTATATGGGGGTCCCTGTCGCTATAAAACGCTGACGGCGAACCTAAATATTTACCTCCTGTCAGGTCCCTCACTTACCAGACAGGTGAGTCCGCTTGGGCAGAGGGTAGGCTCCCTTACGTATTCGACTCGGGGCCCCTGATAGAGCAGACAGGAAGCCCGCGAGTACGGAGTGGTATGAGGGCCTGGTGTATGGATCCTGGAGAAAGGTGGTCTTTCAAGCAGCAGGTAGAACTCAGGAACACTGGAACTGATGCTGAGCAGGAGCTTACTAGGCTGGTCACACACAGGCAGAGGTCATCAACGGGCTGGCAACAGAGGTACAAAAGGAGCAGGCAGAAGCGGGGTCAAACAAGCCGGGGTCGGGTTCAGGCAGCAGCCAGGGAGGTCCAAAAGGCAAGCCAGGTCGTAACAGGTCAAAACTTCAGAGATACGGAACACAGAGAGGATCACGGAACTTAGGCACAGAGCTGTTGATCAGGCAGCACCGAACAGGAATTGAGGCAAACCTAAATAGGCCGATTGGCGCCAAACGCCGAGCTCGTGCGCGTGCCGATTCGCCCATGCGCCCACCCACCCGCACGCGCCCGAGCGCACCCCCGAACACCGGCGTGCATAACAGCACTACCAGGCACGCCCGCAGTAACGCCCATAGGCGAACACGCGCTAGCGCAAAAGCGCGTACGCGCGCCCGGGCGCCACCCTGCACGCCATGGCCGGCCAGACCAGACATGCCGGTGCCCCCAGGAACACACGCCCCAGCACGCACAGGAACGCGCGCACCAATGCGCCCCGGCGCACACCGGCGCCCAACCAGGTAACCCCTCTGACAGTGCCCCCTCCTCAAGGGCAGATTCCGGATGCCCAGCTGGGCCATCTTTGAGGCATGAGAAGCTTTAAATGACTGTAGGAGTTCCCTGGCGTGCAAGTTGCTCTCTGGCTCCCAAGAATTGTCTTCGGGCCCATAGCCCTTCCACTTTACGAGGTATTGAACTTGGTTGCGTCTTCTTCTGCAATCTAAAATTGCCTCCACCTCGAACTCCTCTTCGCCATTAACTAGGATAGGCTTGGGTGGGCCGATACTACGGCCAACAAAGGAATTGGGGGTGACTGGCTTCAAAAGGGACACATGGAAGACTGGATGTATCCTCAGGGCGTTAGGTAGATCAAGTTCGAATGCCACATTGTTAATTTTTCTTTTAACCAGAAAAGGACCCAAGTATTTAGGGCCTAGTTTTCTGGACGGACAGGCCAACTTTAGGTTAGTAGTAGATAAGCAGACTGAGTTGCCAGGTTCCAGGACAAGTTCTCCGCGTCTCTTCCTGTCAAACATTCTTTTGTAATCTTCCTGAGCTTTGGCCATGGTATTCTGCAGTAATTTGATGTTTATTGAGAAAATGTCCAAGGTTTCAGATACTGCAGGGACGGAGCACTCGAGTATAGACCCAGGCAAGAAGGATGGATGGAAGCCATAATTAGCATAGAATGGTGACTGATTGGTAGCTGAGTGCAGTGAATTATTGTAGGAGAACTCTGCGATGGGAAGCAGGGAAGCCCAGTCGTCCTGGGAGAACGCAGAAAAACAGCGGAGGTATTGCTCCAAGGTCTGAATCGTCCTTTCGGTTTTTCCATTTGACTGGGGGTGATAGGCCGAAGAAAATAACAATTCAATCTCTAAGGAGCCACAGAGGGCTTTCCAAAATCTGGAGGTAAATTGGACGCCTCTGTCAGAAACTATGTTGGTTGGTACTCCATGCAATCTGATAACTTCTTTGATAAGGATGGTAGCGGTTTCCATAGCCGAAGGTGTGCCCTTCATGGGGAGGAAGTGGGCCATTTTAGACAGCCTGTCTACCACAACGAAGATGGAAGAGAAACCTTCTGATGAGGGGAGTTGAACAATAAAGTCCATTGAAATCATGGCCCACGGCCTCTCTGGGACCGGTAATGGTTTCAACAGACCCCATGCCCTTGCCCGGCTATTCTTGCTTCTGGCACAGGTATTACAGGACTCAACATATTCCTTGCAATCCTTAAGAAGGTGTGTTGTACTAGATCGATTGTCTTCCGTGCGCCAAAGTGACCGGCCAATTTGTGATCATGGCACAAGTTTAACACCTGTACTTTTAGCTCCTCAGGGACCACAATTTTGTTTTTGTACCAGAACAGCCCGTCTTTGGTACAAGCTTCAGCGGGTGATGTCATTCCCATAGAGGACCGTCTGATCTGAGAGATTAGATCTTCTTGTAAGATTAGGAAATTCCCAGAAGGGAGGATGGTGTCTGGAGGCAGGGTCTTCTCTGAATTAAGGAACATGCGGGAGAGAGCGTCGGATTTGACATTCTTGGATCCGGGTCTGTAGGTGATGTGGAATATGAATCGGGAAAAAAAAAGTGCCCATCTGGCTTGCCGAGGTTTTAGTCTCTTAGCCGTCCTTAGATATTCCAAATTTTTATGGTCTGTGTAGACCAAAATGGGGTGAGCTGCACCCTCCAGGAGATAACGCCATTCTTCCAAAGCTGCCTTAATGGCTAGAAGTTCCCGATTTCCCACGTCGTAGTTCCTCTCGGAAGAAGAAAGTTTACGTGAGAAGAATCCCACAGGGTACAGGAGTGCTTTAGCACCTTGTCTTTGTGAGAGCACGGCTCCTACCGCAACTTCGGAAGCATCCACTTCTAATACGAAAGGTAAGGTAGGATTGGGATGTTTGAGGATAGTGGCTGAAGTAAACAGAGCCTTGAGTTTTTCAAAGGCCACTTGCACCTTAGGGGTCCAGCAGAACCGGGTTCCCTGTCTGATGAGTTCCGTAATGGGATTTATTATCGAAGAGAATCCTTTAATGAACTTTCTATAAAAATTGGCGAAGCCGATAAAGCGCTGTACTCCTTTTTTGTCTACAGGTGCAGGCCAATCCAAGATAGTAGATACTTTTTGCGGGTCCATCTTGATACCTTCAGGAGAGATGACCAGGTCTAGGAACTGAATGCATTGGAGCTCGAACTCACATTTTTCGAGTTTGGCATAAAGCCCATGTTGTCTGAGTCGGGTAAGTACGTCTCGCACGTGTTTGCGATGGTCAGTCAGGGAAGCAGAGAAAACCAGGATATCGTCCAGATAGACGATGACGTATAGGTTCAGGAAGTCACAAAAGACATCGTTGACGAAGTGCTGGAAGGTGGCTGGCGCATTACACAGGCCAAAGGACATGACGAGGTACTCGTAGTGCCCGAATCGAGTACGAAAGGCCTTCTTCCACTCGTCCCCCTCTCTTATGCGGATCAAATTGTAGGCTCCGCGGAGATCCAGCTTGGTGAAGACGGTAGCGGATCCTAATCTTTGAAATAGTTCGGGCACTAGAGGTAGCGGATATCTGTTCTTTATAGTAATCTTATTTAGTTCCCGGTAATCGATGCAGGGACGTAAGGAGTGATCTTTCTTCTCCACGAAAAAGATGCCTGCACCTGCTGGAGATGTGGAGGGACGAATTAATCCTTTCTTTAGGTTTTCGTCGATATAGGCTTTCAAGGTGCCCAGCTCCTGCTCAGTTAGGGGGAAAATCCTCCCGAAGGGAACTTCAGTTCCGGGTAAAAGCTCTATCGGGCAATCGTAGGGTCTATGTACAGGGAGAGTTTCTGCCCCCTTCTTGCTGAACACATCCAGGAAATTCCGGTAGGATTCGGGAAGATTTTGACAAGACTTGGCTTCCGAATCTAAGCAAAGGCACTGAGATGGTGTCATGGGGGTTCCCCGCAAGCAGTGTTGTTTGCAATAATCGGACAAAAACTGGATCTTGCCTGTGGACCAGTCTATACTGGGATTGTGAGCCTGTAGCCAAGGCATTCCTAAGATGATTGGAAAGAGAGGAGAGGAGATGACATCCAGGCGTAAAAGTTCCTGATGTTCCGGGCCAATGGTGGCCAGTAGAGGAACAGTCTCCTGGGTAACTGGCCCGGAGCTGAGGGTGGAGCCGTCCGCTAAGAATACTGCCAGTCCCTGGGCCTTGGGTTGGATAGGAATGTTATGGTTTTCGATAAAGGTTCGGTCAATGAAGCCACTGCATGCTCCCGAATCAATAATGACCTGAACTGAGATGTTCCTTCCAGGTAGCTGTAATATAACAGAAAGTCTTAGATGGTTACCGGATCTGGGTGAGACAGGTGCACACAAAGAAGAGGACGGCAGGCACTTACGTCTCTTGTTGTGGCATGCCCTTACAAAGCGTCCAGATTCTCCACAATACAGGCACAGATTGAGTGCGCGTCTGCGCGTCTTCTCCTCTGGGGTCAAAGAGGGACGGAGCAGTCCCAGCTGCATGGGTTCTGGAGCTTCCTGGGCCGGAACAGATGAGACAGGAGAAGCTTGGAACCCTGGGCAACATCCAAGTGAGACGTGGGTGGCCAACGGACCTCTCAGAATGTCTCTCTCTAAGACGGCGGTCAATCTGAATTGACAGGTTTATGAGCTCATCCAGCGTCTGAGGTATCCCTACACGTGCCAATTCATCTTTAAGGGGGTCGGACAACCCCAGCCAGTATTGGTGACGCAAGGCCGCATCATTCCACTCTGTATCAGAGCTCCAACGTCTAAACTCTACAGTCTGCGGCCTTGTTGTAGAGAGTGCAAGGTGGCTTCTGCAGTGGCCGTTAGTTGGGGTCCTCGTATAGCTGAGACATTGCTATGAAGAGGTCATCCAAGGAATCCAGAGATCTGGATTTTTGCTCCAGCAGATGATGGGCCCAGGTCTGGGGCTCGCCGGTCAGAAGTGATATAACGAACCCCACCTTAGTGGCTTCCAAAGAAAACGTACGGGGTTGCAAGGCAAAATAAAGTTCACATGCGTTGCGGAATGCCCGGAACTTGCAACGTTCTCCAGAGAACCTTTCAGGTGTAGGCACCCTGGGCTCCGGTGGGAGCATTACTACAGAGGGTGCTGTGGAGGGGTTAGCAGGTGCTGCTCCCTGAGGAGATGCTGAGAGGGCCTGGACCTGTCCTTCCAGTCTTGTATAGCCCTCCTGTAGGCTTTCAACCGCTTGGGTGAGGCCCGCTAGGTGCCTGCAAAGTTCATCCATGGGGGAGGCCCCCTGCCCGGACTCAGTCATGGCTGCCTGATACTGTCAGGTCCCTCACTTACCAGACAGGTGAGTCAGCTTGGGCAGAGGGTAGGCTCCCTTACGTATCCGACTCGGGGCCCCTGATAGAGCAGACAGGAAGCCCGCGAGTATGGAGTGGTATGAGGGCCTGGTGTATGGATCCTGGAGAAAGGTGGTCTTTCAAGCAGCAGGTAGAACTCAGAAACACTGGAACTGATGCTGAGCAGGAGCTTACTAGGCTGGTCACACACAGGCAGAGGTCGGCAACGGGCTGGCAACAGAGGTACAAAAGGAGCAGGCAGAAGCGGGGTCAAACAAGCCGGGGTCGGGTTCAGGCAGCAGTCAGGGAGGTCCAAAAGGCAAGCCGGGTCGTAACAGGTCAAAACTTCAGAGATACGGAACACAGAGAGGATCACGGAACTTAGGCACGAGCCCGAGCGCGCCCCCGAACACCGGCGTGCATGCCAGCACTACCAGGCACGCCCGCAGTAACGCCCATAGGCGTATGCGCGCGCGCCCAGACGCCACCCTGCACGCCATGGCCGGCCAGACCAGACACGCCGGTGCCCCCAGAAACACGCGCCCCAGCACGCACAGGAACACGCGCACCAACGCGCCCCGGCGTGCACCGGCGCGCACCGGCGCCCAACCAGATAACCTCTCTGACACCTCCCTAACTAGCGTCACCAGTGACACTAATAGAGCGATCAGAAAAATGATCGCTTAGCGACACTGGTGACGGGGGGTGATCAAGGGGTTAAAACTTTATTAGGGGGGGTTAGGGGGGTACCCTAGACCTAAAGGGGGCTAACACTAACTGCCCTACCACACTAACTGTCACAAACTGACACCATGCAGTAATCAGAAAAAAAAAACTGCTTGGTGTCAGTGTGACGGGGGGGAGGGGTGATTGGGGGGTGATCGGGGGGGATCGGGGTGTAATGTGTGCCTGGCATGTTCTACTGTGTGTGTTGTGCACTCACAGTGAAGTCTTCTCTCCTCGGCGCCGGAACAGAAAATACCGAGCCGAGGAGAGATGACATAATTTCCTTTGCTGCTGTTTAGCATACAGCAGCAGAGGAAGAACGTGATTGGCTGGGGGCGATCGCGAGGGGGGGCCACGAATGGATGGTCTCCCCCTCGCCTTTCATCGCTCCCAGACACAAGCCGACCGCCTCGGGCACCGGGGGGTCCGATCAGACCCCCCGCCCGCGGGAGGCAGATCACGTACAGGTACGTGATTCTGCCTGCCCGTGCCATTCTGCCGACGTACATCGGCGTGAGGCGGTCGACAAGTGGTTAAGAAAGACCTGGATACTTTCCTAAATGTACATAATATAACTGGGTACTAACATTTATAAGTAAAGTTGATCCAGGGAAAATTCGATTGCCTCTTGGGGGATCAGGAAGGAATTTTTTCCCCTGCTGTAGCAAATTGGAGCATGCTCTGCTGGGGTTTTTGCCTTCCTCTGGATCAACTGAGGGTATAAAATTTGGTATATTGGATTGTACGATATTTTTTATTTTATTTATTTATTGTTTTAAAGGTTGAACTGGATGGACTTGTGTCTTTATTCAACCTGACTAACTGTAACTCTAGCTGCAGCAGTATTAAAGTGCAATATAATATTCATGACATAAGTGCAAATAGACAATTTAGTGAATATTTCATCAAAACAAAAGTCCATATATTGATTGTGATACGACTTTGATCTTTACACCGTCACCAATGGAAAAACTTCAAATAAATCACCCGGTGAATATGAGTGAAATGCCTACTCACCAGACCACCGTGACCTCTTTAACTAAAAAGAAGGTTGGTATAGGCTGTGTTTTGTGGGTCAGGGATCTTGCTGATGCACTGGTATGGATACAGCTGGGAACCTTTTTTGTCTTCACCACAGTTGCCCATTAAAAATAGATAAACGCAGGACCATAGTGTAAAACCATTTAATAAAATGTTGATTAAAAAAGATAAAGCCAAATGGCCACTTACATGAGTTGGTGCCTTAGCCTGGCACTGAGGATAATAGCATGTGTTACCAGGCGAATGGGTAATGCAGCCATTCGGCATCTGCTTGTGGGGCCAGCATGCGTTCCACCGCTATAGTGTTCGTAAACCGGAAGTGGCCAGAAATTATGTGCCCGGGATGCGCCTTGATGTACGTTTCATTTTACAACGTGTATCCTATGCCTACATGCTTTTACTCATAGGTATCCCTTGTTCCCATCTCAAAAAGTTGAGAGGTATGAAAGATGCAAGGCTCAAAAAAAGGAAATTCCCCTGAAAGTGATTGTAAAGTCTCCTTTTTTTTCTATTAAAATAACAAACATGTTATACTTACCTGCTCTGTGCATTGGTTTTGCACAGAGCAGCCTGGATTCTCCCCTTCTTGGTCCCTGGCTGGAGCTCCTGCCCCCTCCCTCCTGTTGAGTGCCCCCACAGCAAGCCGCTTGCTAAGGGGACACCTGAGCTGAGCTGCAGCTCCGTGTATCCATTCAGACACAGAGCTGGGGTTTGGTCCCGCCCGCTCTCTCTCTCCTGATTGGCTCACTGAGTTTGATTGACAGAAGCAGGAGGCAATGGCAACACTGCTGTGTCTCAGCCAGAAAGGAGATTCTTCCGGACAGCCAAGGCACTCGTAGATATCGCTGGATAGAGATTCGGCTCAGTTAAGTGTTAGGGGGGCTGCTGCACACAGAAGGCTTTTTATCTTAATGCATAGAATAAAAATAAAAAACCTTCTGTCTTTACAACCACTTCAGGGCCACATAAAAAAAAAAATCCAGTATCTTCTGCAGTGAATCATGTAGCAGTGTTTTAGACAGGGTGCTCTTTTATGTTGGCCACACATATGTAGCTCTTGAAGTAGCTGCTGTTTCTCCAGTCCCCTGTTTCCAGTGCTGACAACTCTGTAGGCAGAACCACACTCTCTGACACATCAAGGCTGAAGGGTGAATGTTTATTGTTATAACACATATACAAGTATACAAGAATAGTTGAAAATAATGTGCATAGCTCCCAACTGTCCCTGATTTCAAGGGACTGTCCCTGATTTGGAACAAAGCCCCTCTGTCCTTCATTCCTCCTCATTTGTCCCTCATTTTGGTCTGACCTATATAGTTGTATTAGATAATATTGGGGAAAGGGGAAGAGGAATATGGGACTTTAAATGAAGCCACGGCCTGGTAAGGCCATGTGCTTCCATCCCTGTCAATAATGAGGAAAATTAGAGGGCATAAGGGTGGGACTTTACATGAAGCATTTAGCAACAACTGAATACAGGTGGACACGTAGAAAGGATATTTATTGGTACATAACATAGATATACATACATAATATACATAACTGTTGGGGTGTAGTTCCCACATAGTAAAACATAATGATAATATGAATATCAACTGAATATCAACTGCACAATATCAATTACACAATAATTTACCAGAATCCACCAAAATTGGTATGTGTACAAACGTTAATGACAAGGTATTGCCTGCATGGTCTATGGCCTCACTATTCCCAGTGGAGATTAAGAAAATTGTAAGCATAATATATAAAAATTCTGATGACCATATAAATGGTACAAAACACGGCATCTTGTAGCTCTACGCGTTTCATAGCATGTAGCCACTCGTCAGGAGAAGGCACGTGATGAGTCTAAATCAACAAATAAAAAATGATCTGAATATTCTGTCATATACCAATATGGGGAGGAAAACCCACCTGCCATATGTTACTTACAAAAAATCTTGTACTGGTGGTAAAATGCTGGGAATCGTGGGTCACCCAGAGACATCGTGGTCAGAAGCTGTGGTGGGGACATGTCCAACAAGGCACCCAAAAACACACAGCATCCCAGGTGGCTTGGAGTCTAGAGGCACCCATGATACAAATGGGAAATGTTGAGTGATTCGGCCAAGTGGGGTCTCTGTAAGGGAAAGTGATGAATTGGTGATAAAAAGGAAGCCCAAGCTAATGGGACAAAGCGGGTTGCGAAAGTGAAACCAATTGCCAAAGTGACCTAAAGCAAGAAGAAAGTGAGGTTAGGGAGGTGTGAAGCAAGAGTGGTGCAGAAGGCCAAGCTAGAATTCCAAAGGAGGAGGTGACAGGACAAGAGGAAGTGATTGTTGGAAGTCAGATACCTGGTACACCGAAGAAAGGACCAGGTCCGAGGTAAAGCAGTTGTATATAAAATTAAATCTTCCCTTTTGTGCTTTTGTGTTCTGAGAACATCTAAGATGGCAAGGATAACTTGCCACAGAATTGTGCCAGTGTTGAATTGTTGAATTGTAAGTATGTTAACTGGCTTCACATTTTCACTGGCAAGTTGTACACTTGCAGAGCACTTGAAGCACAAGTTTTAGTTGGCGCTTTTCCAATTTGTAGCAAATTTGCATGGTAAGTCTCTAGCAAGAGCAAAGTTGCAGTGGTGAGTCTAAAGCAAGAGCTCTGCAAGTCTAAGCAATAGCTTAGCAAGTCATTTTCAAACTTGCAACCAATTGCTTGCCATCTGGTATACTGGTTGCTTGCTCCATTGGCTGTGAGCTCTGACCAGATGCTGGTAAGATGCTGGTTTTCCAGCTTGCTCATTCGACAGAAGCGGGTCATGAGATTGTCTTCTGTTGGACAGACAACTGTACATATGGGCCAAAAGTCAGTCGGTTTCTACTGTACTGGCTGATTTTGGCTGATATTTTGCCCATGTGTACCCGGCCTTATAGAGGCTGCAGCATTGAAATCAAGGGGAATTGTTGAATTGTAAGTCTGTTAACTTGCTGCACATTTTCACTGCCAAGTTGTACACTTACAGAGCACTTGAAGCACAAGTTCTACTTTTCCAATTTGTAGCAAATTTGCATGGCAAGTCTCTAGCAAGAGCAAAGTTGCAGTGGTGAGTCTAAAGCAAGAGCTCTGCAAGTCTAAAGCATGAAAACTCAGCCACAGTGACCCCTGTGATGGGATGACTATTGCACAACATAACTGAACCAGAACTTGCAGCAGACTTGCAGAATGTTTGCAAAAAAAGTTGGTCTAGAGTCATGCAATGCGGACTTGCTGCAATTGAGCAACAAACTTGTGAGGCCTGGCAAGTCTAGCAATAGTTTAGCAAGTCATTTTCAAACTTGCAGTTCAATTGCTTACCATCTGGGATACTGGTCGCTCGCTCCATTGGCTGCGAGCGCTGATCGGATGCTGGTCAAATGCTGGTTTTCCAGCTTGCTCATTTGACAGAATCGGGTCATGAGATTGGCTTCTGTTGGACAGACAACTGTACATATGGGCCAAAAGTCAGTCGGTTTCTACTGTACTGGCTGATTTTGGTTGATATTTTGATATTTTGTATTTTTGTGTGTACATGGCCTTATAGAGGCTGCAGCATTGAAATCAAGGGGAAGTAGGGCACATGGGCCACCAGAGAGTTGAGTAAACAAGCTCTAAAATTGCAGAGAGATTTTTTTTTACCTGACAGGGTTCATATATCTCATATACAGTATATTTTAAAAAATGAAAATCTGGTAGCTTTACTTCAAAGAGAAACAGGAAAACCAAACTGTGAAAACCTTCACAAAGAAAAAAAATCAGTAAGCAGTTAAACAACTTAGCAAACTAGAATTTATCCATTTTATACAATCAATCACGGTTTTAAATCAGCTTTTCACCGCTTTACATTCTTCCAGCAGTGTTCACTTTAATACGTGTTAATTACATTTGGCATCCTGATGGCACTCGGCACTTTCTAAAGACTCCAGCGCTTGTATAAATCAATGAAAAACCACTGGGAGATGCTCTAACCACTCTGTTCAGTTCACATGACCTCTGTTTTCTATTGCCCCAGTTTCTGCAAAAGGAACAATTTACATATCCTGCTAATTAAACATTACAGACTATGCATCCTTTTGCATACCTAATATATCCTCTGATTTGTAGATAAAAAGAACCTAGGGTACACATGCATAATGTTTAATTAGTGGCCTAGAAGATTTTTTTGTTATAGTTTTAAACTTGTTGTGGCATTAGAGAAGACCTTTCGTTTTAAAGTAACAAAAATTCAGAGCTTATATAATAAGGCAGAACAAAGAGCAATGATGATGCAAATTATGCATTAAGCCACAGCAATAATCAGTCATTGGAGGAGTGGAAGAGGACTCCAGTGGTAACCTGTGAAGCTCTGGTGAACTCCGTGCCCAAGAGGCTTAAGGCAGTGCTGAAAAATAATGGTGGCCACACAAAATATTGACACTTTGGGCCCAATTTGGACATTTTCACTTAGGGGTGTACTCACTTTTGTTGCCAGCAGTTTAGACATTAATGGCTGTGTAATAATAGTGGAAGAAAAAATTGTGCTACTAATAAGAATGAGCTGCCAGCAACAGCAATAAGACTAATTGCATATAAAACATTAAAAAAAGAGGGAAGATGCAGCGCTAAAAAATTAATATATGTCTAAAAGATTTGCAAATGCAACGTGCAAAATCAAATATAAAAAGGTAGATAGAAAAATGAGTGCATATACACAAGTAATCATTTAGATAGTGATTCTAAATGTGTGTCACAAAGTGAAAAAACATAACATTTTCACATTAGTGTAACAACAAGGCAAACATATTATAACCTATAATTATAATTATAATTATTATAACATATAACCAGTGCAAGGTTTACATATGTTAACCTCTAACAGGTGGAAAACCTTAATAGGATAGGGAGGGTACCCCTCAGCGTATAAACTTAAAAGTCAGTAAAATGACATAAAGTCCATCGCAATATGAATGACGTGATGTATCCCTCTGATAAGTTCTAAAAATGGCATAGCTCACACGGTGTGTAAGAGGCTGTATTATGGATGTATAATGGCTGTGTGTCGAGTTATTTAGAGGGGACAGCAAATTTACAATGTTATACAAGCTGTACACTCACTACTTTACATTGTAGCAAAGTGTCATTTCTTCAGTGTTGTCACATAAAAAGATATAATAAAATATTTACAAAAATGTGAGGGGTGTACTCACTTCTGTGAGATGCACGTGATTCTGCGCAGCGTGGCTGCCCTGTAACAGTAAATGTGCTATAGGGCGGTCGGCAAGCAGTTAATAAATAAGTACAAGTAAAACCAATAAAGTATCACTGTAATGTTTAATCTGCAGCTTTAATTAAAAAAATACATGGTGACTCTGTCATTAAGGTCCTTGTTCACATACTTCCTTTTACAGTGTGACAAGGCTCTGACTGTCATAAGAAGAGAGAAAAGGACCCCCCGAGCAGACTTTAAAGGCACAACAAACCTGAGAAGCATAATCAAAATAACAATATAATCAATTTTATTCAATATAAATACATACAATACAAAGACATTGACAAAAGATAATAAAAGATCATCTATATAAAAAATATACATGATACAGGCCCCGATGTGTCTACGCGTTTCGTATAGAACTTCTTCAGGACTGATTAGGTTTCGGTTAATACACAAGAGGGTTTCACTAAAACGAGAAAAGATTTTATAAAAAAGTGAACACATAAACATATAATATCGTACAACAATGGATGAAAAATAGCCTATGCCCAGAGATCAGACACTATGTTAGTAAATTACTTTGTAAAGAGGCTTTCACAAGTTCAAAAACGATAGTTCAAAATTATTCAAATATAGACATCAAGGTCTTAGCAATAGAGGTGGATGACATTCAACTCGGGAAGAAAGAAAAAAAAAACCCATAAGAATAATAGGAAAAAAAAAAAGGTATATGTGTATACAAAGGTCATAGTATAGGAAAACAAGATGATGTATACCTGTTTCCATTTACAACCAATCTTGGAGTTCAGTTCCAACGAGGAAGGGCCAATAAACAGTAACACTGCAGCAACCATGGGAGGGAACCAATGAGCCCATAAACCGAGTCTGCTCAATGGTCCATGTGGAACCGTGCAAATGCACTGGAGGAGCCTATGGTAACACATAACAGGAAAAAAAACCCACAGTAAGTTTTGGGGTTCATTTGTGCTTCAATAAAAAAAACGAATTTAGTAACTTCACAGCAGAGGATAAAGTACTCACTTAAGGTAGAATTAGATGTAGATCCCCAGGAGGATACAGAGATATTTTTGGGTTTAAAGTGAGTGGACAACTGCTATATAGTGTGTTTTGGCACCAAAAGGGGAGGGGGGTGTGGCAGACCATATTGGTGCCAAAAAATAACCAATAAGCCACAGAGGGAACATCCTGAGGTATAACAAAGCAAGAGAGTGGAAAAAACCATAATATGTGGCTAAAGCACACATTCACACAGGAAGTGAGGTCTGTGTGCCAGGAACCTGATTGCAGATTGAATCCTGTATAGAATAGGAAGTAGCGGCCACTGGAGGACCGAAAATGGAAAAAAAAAACAAAAAAAAAAACCTAGGAAGATGGACATGACCAGACATAGTCTGTCACAGGCCAAATGTCAACGCATTGAAGTACGATAAAATGAAATAATATAAAACCAATATAGTATGCAGTGGAATAGTTTCCTAATGAGTAAATACAGAGAAACAAATATAATTGTAGTAACAGGTTTGCGCAAAGGTATAATGGAGTACTTCTAAGTAAAATATTATAGTTCTAATAATCCTATTAGTAGCATATTATACATAGATTAGTGGTGACAAAAAAAAATATTTTTATAAAAATGGTTTGAAACTAAGCATGTCATTGAGACCAGGGTATGATGTAGCCTGTAAGTTATACACCCATTGGGTCTCCCTTTGGAGTACCCTTTGATCAAAATTACCGCCTCTAGGGTCATCATAAATACGATCCAGAATGGCAATTTTGAACGTATGTGGATCGTAGTTATGCCTGAATGCCACATGGTATCCAATGGCCTTGTTCAGTATACCATTGGTGGCATAATAGACATGATCTTTCACTCTTTTCCATAGAGGTCTAATTGTTTTACCAATGTAGAACACTCCACATCGGCACAAAATGATATAGATAACCCCCTTAGTTGAACATGTAACATGGTGCTTTAAGCTATGTAATTGACCATTAGGCAAGTTAAAGGAAGATCCCTCCAGCAAAAGATGACAAAAATCGCAACTACCACAACGGAATAAACCAGGTGGTTCTTGTTGGCCATAGGAGTGTCCTTTTTTTCTACTTTTTTGTCCCAACGCTCTGACTGTGTCTCTGAATTGTACTCCCGGTTTTTCCCCATCACATGGGCTTCTGAGGATGACTGCAAGTAAGAGTTTGACACACATCACACGGGCATAGTCCACTGTTGTCACCACCAAGAATCCTGCCCTGATAAATGCTATATCGCCACCAACAGAGTACAATGCACTTCATTGCAATAAAAGGAATGAAAAAAAGATAAAACAAGCATCTTATTAAACAATATAAAATTAAATGTCATTCCATTATTTTCTACGTCTACAGTACCTTGCAAAAGTATTCACCCCCTTGGCTTTTTACCTATTTTGTTACATTACAGCCTTTCGTTCAATGTTTTTTTTTAATCTGAATTATATGTAAATGGATCAGAACACAATAGTCTAAGTTGGTGAAGTAAAATTAGAAAAATATATACATAAAACTATTTTTCAGAAATTAGAAAAGGATAATTGGCATGTGCATAGGTATTCACCCCCTTTGTTATGAAGCCCATAAAAAGCTCCGGTGCAACCAATTATCTTCAGAAGTCACATAATTAGTGAAATTATGTTCACCTGTGTGCAATCCTATGCCGCGTACACACGAGCAGAATTTCCGACAGAAAGAGTCCAATGGGAGCCTTTCATCCTATATTCTGAGTGTGTGCATGCCCCATCGGACTTTTTCTGTCGAAAATTCAGACGGACTTAGATAGAGAACATGTTCTATATTTTTCCGACAGAACAAATTACTATCGGAAAAAACGCTCGTCTGTATGCTGTTCTGACGCACCAAAAACAACGCATGCTCTGAAGCAAGTACAAGAGGAAAGCTATTGGCTACTGGCTATTGAACTTCCGTTTTCTTGTCCTGTCGTACATGTTGTACGTCTCCGCATTCTGGACGGTCGGAATTTGGTGTGACTGTGTGTATGCAAGACAGCTTGAGCAGAATTCCGTCGGAACTCTGTCGTAAAAACCTTCAGAGTTTATTCCGCCGGTAAAACCGGTCGTGTGTACAGGGCATAAGTGTTACATGATTTGTCATTACATATACACACTTTTTTGAAAGGCCCCAGAGGCTGCAACACCCAAGCAAGAGACACCACTAACCAAACACTGGCATGAAGAC
Organism: Aquarana catesbeiana; assembly: GCF_042186555.1. Taxonomy (NCBI): domain Eukaryota; kingdom Metazoa; phylum Chordata; class Amphibia; order Anura; family Ranidae; genus Aquarana; species Aquarana catesbeiana. The sequence continues at coordinate 613,060,916 of NC_133327.1, read as the reverse complement.
CAAGGAACTCTCCAAACATGTAAGGGACAATGTTGTTGAGAAGTACAAGTCAGGGTTAGGTTATAAAAAAAGTCCATACTTTGATGATTCTCAGGAGCACCATCAAATCTATCATAACCAAATGGAAAGAACATGGCAAGAGACGGCACACCAAAACTCACGGACTGGGCAAGGAGGGCATTAATCAGAGAGGCTGCACAGAGACCTAAGGTAACCCTGGAGGAGCTGCAGAGTTCCACAGAATAATCACAGCAGAAGTGGTGCCTGCAGGTGGAAGTGCACAATTGCGCATATATACGTAATCCTGCATACAGCTGCAGCCCTGTAGCAGTGAAAGTGCAATAGGGTGGTCAGCAAGTTTTTTTTAACCCCAACATTTCATATTCCTGATACATGCCTGCTGTACCATGTACTTCTTTTAAAAAGTATCCTGTTCTCTTTGTATTGCTTCCTTTGTGTGAAATACCTGGTGATCTTGCCAGTTCCTCTGCTTTCCTATGACTGACTGACTGACCACATTAGGCATGAGAGCATATCCATCTCAGCGTAGTCAGCTGCCTGTCCTCCAATGATCAGACTTGTGCTGACATGGCCCCCCCCCGCCCTCCCACGCGACACTACCCTCCCACACAGCCATTCATTGGGGAGCTCAGTGTATAGCTGTTTATCCACCCTGACCTCTCTAAGCCCCTTATGCAGCTGAAAAAAGAGACTATGTGATCACTTATAAATAGCACTCACCCCAAAGGGGCCACTGAGAATATGCACAGGTTTTCCCAGGTAGTACACAGGCTGCTAGTGACACAAGCACACACAAGCTCAGCCCCACACACACTTACAATAAAAGTGGTTTTAAAGGCAGAAGGTTTTTTTTTACCTTAATGCATTCTTTGCATTAAGGTAAAAAATAGGGTTGAGCTTGATGTTCGGGTCGAACATAAGTTCGATTTGAACATTGGGTGTTTCGCCTGTTCACAGAACAGCAAACATTATGGGGGGTTTGCGGAAAATTTGAGCATTGAGGAATGCCCTATAATGCACTGCGAGATTGCAGTGCATTGCTATATGATGATTGGCCAAAGCATGCACCTGACCTGCATGCTTTGGCCAATCACAGCGTGCTCTGCTGACAGAGCCATAATTGGCCAAAGGCAGGGTGCCTTTAGCCAATCATGGCTCAGGGGGACTAAGTCCATGCCCCACACTATATAAGGCCGCTTACATAGCGGCCCTGTGTAGTGTTGTTGGCGTGGACAGAGAGATAGCTTGAGTTAGATTAACCACTTGATATCGGCGCTATAGCCAAATGACGGCTACAGCGCGGACCTGAATTTCCGGTAGGCCGTTATATGACGGCCTCCCCTGTGCACGCGCCCTGCTGGGGTGTTTAAGCACAGCATTTAATATAGTGTGTACAGTTTCTACTACACTTCTGGTGGTGTACACAGTATACAATACAGTGCAGCCCTTGTACAGTTTCTAATACAGTGCAGGCGGTGTACACAGTATCTAATACAGTGTATACAGTTTTTATTACACTTCTGGTGGTATACACAGTATACAATACAGTGCAGCCATTGTACAGTTTTTAATACAGTGCAGGCGGTGTACACAGTATCTAATACAGTGTGTACAGTTTCTAATACACTTCTGGTGGTGTACACAGTATATAATACATTTTAGTATATATATATATATATATATATATATATATATATATATATATATATATATATATATATATATATATAATATATACTCTGCATTCAGTGTAGCCTATATATATACAGTAAATTCGGTGGTGTATAGTTTCTAATACACTTCAGGCAGTGTACACAGTATATAATACAGTGTAGTGTGGTGTTGCAAAACAAAAAATACATCATGTCCGGAAGGCCACCAAGGAGAGGCAGACGCTCACAGGCCACTAAAAGATGGCAAGCAGCCTCTGTGTCTACAGTCAACAGTGGTGGTCGTGGACATGGTGCATCCTCTGCCGGTGGCCGTGGGGCACGCTTGTCCTTTTTTTCTGCTGCTGGCTGTGTTATTGGGCCACAATATGCAGAAGAGTTGGTGGAGTGGATAGCGACGCTGTCCTCATCCTCCTCATCCTCTGTCACCCAGGATCAGAGTAAGTTGCCTTCCAACGCAGCTGCCAAAGCAGCCTATTCCACTGGCTCCTTGTCCACAGTCACTTCTTCCTGTAGCCCCACCATCATGCATGGAGGAGTCCCCAGAATTATTCGACCACAGTGTCGGTTACATGCTGCTGGAGGATGCGCAGCGATTTGAAGGCTCCAATGTTGGTTCCCAGGTTGAGGAAGGGAGTAACATAAGCCTAGAGAGAGGGGGTGCCACAGAAGGACAAGAAACTGGCAGTCATGTAGGGAGGAAAGTAAAGAGGAGGAGGAGGCACAACTCCAACGAGGCAGGATGTCCTCCAGGGGGCAGCTTAAGGGCAGCCACCCTATTGCATCACACCACAGAGCTCCGCAGGTGCAGGGAGCTGCTGACTCCCCGCTGACTTTTAAAAGTTCCTTGCTGTTGCTGTTTGCAACCTATGTCTGAAGCGGATAAAGCATGGCCAGCCGTTTGGGCACCACATGCTTGACCAGACATATGATGACCTGTCATGCAGTCCGTTGGCAACAGCACTTAGCACTTGAAAGACCCACATCATAGAAAAAAACAACATTTCTTTTAACGTAAGGCCATTCTGGCTCTCTACCGGCATGTGGAAGGCAATGTTTCATATTACCGCTGACTCGTGGTCCAGCAGGCATGGGCAGGGACGTTACCTTTAATTCACGATGCACTGGGTAACTCTGCTGGCAGCTGGGAAGGATGCAGGGCAGGGTTCAGTGTTGGAGTTTGTTCTGCTACCACGCCTTCAAAAAGCTGGTGATGATTCTGCCACAACATCTGTATACTCAACTTCCTCCTCTTCTTCTTCCTCTATGGCCTCTTCTGCAGAATTGTCCTCTGAACCAGCAGTGCTCCCTAAGTGCTCAAGGGGCTACGCAAGCAGTCAGGCTAAAAGATGCCATGTGGTGCTTGAATTGGTCTGCCTAGAGGACAGGAGCCACACTGGGGCAGAGATTCTGTCAGCTCTGCAGGGGCAGGCTCAGAGGTGGTTGATGCCATGGCAGCTTCAGCCAGGAATGGTTGTATGCGACAATGGCACCAATCTTCTCTCCGCCCCCCAAACAGAGACGTTTGACCCATGTTCCATGTTTGGCACACGTCCTGAATTTGGTGGTGCAGCATTTCTTGACCAGGTATCCAGGCTTACAAGATCTCCTGAGGCAGGCCAGAAAAGTATGTGGTCATTTCTGCCAGTTATACAAAGCCAGGGCTCGGCTGGCTGACATTCAAAGGGAATGAAACCTGCCCACCAACCGCCTCATTTGTGACATGCCCACCAGGTGGATCTCAACGTTGGCAATGCTGCAGCGGCTGCACACAAAGCAGAGAGCAATCAATAAGTACCTGTGCAAGTATGGCACCAGGACAGGGTCAGGGGAGCTTGGCTTCTTTTCGCCACACCAGTGGCTACTGATCAAAGATGCATGCACTGTCCTGTCACCATTTGAGGAGGACACAAGGATGGTGAGCAGAGACAATGCATGCATCAGTGACACTGTCCCTCTTGTCTTCCTGCTGGAGCACACGCTTTGTGGAATCATGGACCGGGCACTTGAGGCAGAACAGTGGGAGGAAAAGGAGGACTTTTCCTCTCAAGCCCCCTTTATCCAGATAGCATTCCTGCGGGCCCGCCAAACACACAAGACGAAGAGGAGGAGGAGGATTGTGTCAGCATGGATGTAGAGGATAACACGCAGCAGTCTTCAAGGGATGGTTTTCAGTCCCCAGAAACCCAAGGAGTTGTGTGTGGCTGGGAAAAGGTAGTTACAGATAATGTGATCCTTAGTGACCCAGAGGACTCAGAATCGAATGCCTCTGCAAACGCTGTGACAGGTGTTATACAGCTGAGGGCGGGGCCACCCAGTGATGTAAATTGGTGACCCCGCCCCTTCTGACGTCATGTGACATCGTGTCTGTCTCCTATTTTTGCCATTTTGACACTTTTTTGGAGAATGTTTCTGATGCCCATTCACATAGGGAGGGCGGGATCTGAGGGTCCCCTTGTTGAAGGGGCTTCCAGATTCCAATAAGCCCCCCTTTGGGGTAACCCCAAAGCATCCTCCCCATGTTGAGGGCATGTGGCCTGGTATGGTTCTCGCCCCCCTTTTCCTGCAGCCTGCCAGTTTGCATGCTCGGATAAGGGTCTGATATGGATTTTGGGGGACCCCTATGCCATTTTTTTTTTAATTTTGGCGCAGGGTTCCCCTAAATATCCATACCAAACCTGAAGGGCCTGGTATGGATTTTAGGGGGACCCATGCAATTTTTTTTTTTATTTTGGCGCAGGGTTCTTCTTATTATTCATACCAGGCCCAAAGGGCCTGGTAATGGAGGGGAGGGACCCATGCCATTTTTTTCAAGGATTTTTATCTATATTGGCATCCGGCAATACATTAAAGCCACAAGTAGTTTTAAATGACATGTTTTCCTTTACAAATGTAATTTTGCTGCTCTCATTCATAAAACTATGTACAGCTGCCATGTAAGCAGCCTTACATAGTTTGGGGCGTGGACTCAGCCCCCTGAGCCATGATTGACCAAAGGCACCCTGCCTTTGGCCAATCATGGCTCTCACAGCAGAACATGCTGTGATTGGTCAAAGCATGCAGGTCAGGTGCATGCTTTGGCCAATCAGCAGCCATCAATGCACTGCAAACTCACAGTGCATTGATGGTCTCGCCGTTCATTATGGCGTGTTCCGTGGGCGCTCGAATTTCCCACGAACGCCCCATAATGTTCGGTATTCGGCGAACAGGCGAACACCAGATGTTCGAGTCAAACTTACATCATCTCTAGTCTTGAGGATGGACCACTGCCCAGAACTTGCTCAATATGCAATCGAGCTACGGGCCTGTCCTGCATCCAGCGTGCTTTCCCTGCTGGAGGGTTTGTAATGGATCAAAGAGTGCGTCTGTCCACAGACTCTGTTGATAGGCTCACATTTATTAAAATGAATCAGTCCTGGATCAGCAGCTATCAAGCATCTGATGCTGATGTAACTGATTGAATTTGCTATGGATCTGGGATTAAAGACTGCCTATGCTGCCTATCCTATTCCTCCTGAATCTTGATAATGCTAGATTCCAACAATATTTTTGGTTTAGGGCACCACCATCACCCAAGGCCCAATTTTTCTGCCCCTGTATAACACGGCATATAATTACAATTTTTTATATAATATTTAACAGCTTGTTGGGCGTTCCTGCGCCCAACAAGAGTAACTGTGAGGGGTTACAGTGTTATGGCACCAGCAACACCTGAGGCCCAATTTTTCAGCAGACTATATAGTGCAGTCCATATAGTATATATACTGCAGTTCAGAGTATATAGTGCCTGGGGGACCCCCACGCTGTTTAAAAAAAAAAATTTGGCTCGGGTTCCCCCTAATATCCATACCAGACCGGAAGGGCCTAGTAATGGACTGGGGGAGAACCCATGCTGTTTTTTTCAAATGGGATCCGGCAATACATTACAGCCGCAAGCAATTTTTAATGACCCTTTTTCCTTTAGAAATGTAATTTTGCTGCGGGACTGTTATGAACACGGGAAAGATGCACTACTTTACAGGCAGACTAAGGGGACCCCGCAGGCACAATATTTAAAGGAATATTTCATTTTTATTATTTCACTTTAAGCATTATTAAAATCACTGCTCCTGAAAAAACGCCAGTTTTTAAAACTTTTTTTTACATTGATACATGTCCCCTGGGGCAGGACCTGGGTCCCCATATACTTTTATGGCAATAACTTGCATATAAGCCTTTAAAATGAGCACTTTTGATTTTTCATATTCGTGTCCCATAGACTTTAACGGTTTTCGCACAGATTTTTTGCCTGTTCGCGAGCGAACCGAACCGGCGGGGGTTCGGCTCATACCTATTTACAATCACTTTAAGGTTCAGTCTTTTTAGAGTATATTGCTGAAGAACTTTAACAAGAGAGGGGTTTAGGGCTCAGGATACTCGAAAACGACTAGTAACAACAGTAGGAGTACAAACTTCTCTCTCTAAGTTTCCAAAAACAGCTTTTCTGGAGGTAACAGAGAATGACCAGTATATCTAGGACCCTACTGCAACAGTCCATATAGCAATCTCTGGTACTTAGTTCCCTTTTGGAACTTGCATAACTATCAGTCCCCAACAAGGTTACTCACAGTGTCCCAGGTACTGATAGTTCAATTGACTTTAGATATTAGAAGATATTTTTAATTCTTTGCCTTTTCATATTACGTTTTATTTAGTAAACAAATTATTCATGGTTAAAGAAAAAAAATCTGTTCCAGTATTGGAATTAAATTGCGTTTTCATATTGGAATAAACCAAATGTCATCCTGTGTGATACGAAACGTACTCAGCTGGGCAGCAGAATCTCTGTTTTTTGTATTTAAAAAATATATATTTTATAAAACAAAAAAATATTGAGTGTTTGTCTGTGCCATCCCACCAGGTTGCCTGGAACAAGCAGTAGTGTAGGAGTCATGTGACAAATATCGAACACAAAAGCTAGGGAATATAGCAGAACTGTAGAATAATAGAACTGTAGAACAATAGTAACTGAGCAACTATGGAAACTGGTCAATACAACTGTAATTCATGAACTGATAATTGATCAAATAATTTTAATTTCAGTAAGACTGATATCAAAATGTTTGTGGTTTTCAGAAAAAACCTATATAAATGTTTATCAAATGATAAAAGAAAATAGTGTTTCAAGTAAATTTTCATGCAATATGCCATTTCACGGCTCTGTTTTGTCTTACCAAAAAGATTTGCATTCTCCTTGCATGTGTCAAATCGTTTCACCTCTTGATTATGTTAAAGTGTAAATCTCAACATAACCTATTTTTGGATTTAGATAAAGCATGTAAAATATACTGTATAAATATACAGTAAATAATAATATAATTAAAATAATTATTGCTTTTTTCATAGGTCATAACTTCACATGCACTTCTTCAGTCCTCACTGCCATCATCATTTTCTTTACATTTCTTAACAGAGCTCCATGGTGCAGTGCTTTGTCGAACCCCTCTGAACAAAAATAGTGAACCTTGAAATCACAGTACACAAAAAAAGTGCACAGAGGTACAAAATAGGCAAATGTCCAAAAAGGAAGGGCCTCTTACCCTGCACCCCTGGGACGCAAGGCTCCTGACAGGGACAAGGTACACAATGGTCTACCTAGGCTGAAGCCAGGTGGACCCTGCTCCTTAGTGACCAATCCACCAAATACTTGGTGAGGGGCTCTCCCAAAGACAGACCCCTAAATATGGGGAGAGGAGGCAAAAGACCCAAAGGCCACAGAACCTCCCCTGAACATCAGGACAGGTCCCCAATAACCTGCACTCTCAGTCTCTGTGCAAAAACAAAAAAACTGCATACATGCAGTGTAACTGTTCATGAATACATTGTGACAAAACAACAAAAAAGTGCTATGTGCAATACACAAAGGGCCTTTCAGCCAGTATAAATTTGACCTGACTGGCCAAAAGGCCCACCCAAGGCTTTGTGCAAGAAAAGCATAAAGTGATGTGATCTACTGACAGTGAAGAAACACCATGATGTAGAGCAAGTTCTTTCTGGCACCCCTGAGACACCAACCCAGGACCGGGAGCTCCTTGTGCCTCCCAGGACCAGGACAGAAAAATGCAGCCCTATTTAGTTCCATCATTTATCTATTCCAACCATCAGAATCACACAAGAGTCAGTTTGGCTCCTGGCCTTACAGGAGATGGATGTCCCCTGAGCTATCCTTTTTAGGGAGATACTTGCCTGCCTATTGCCAGTCTTACCTCTGATTTCAACTCATTCTACCTAATTTCCTCACTTACATGTTCTAAAGTCATTAGGTACCTCCCCAGAGTGATTTATTACAGGTTTGTTAGAGGTCTGTAAGTAGTAGGAACCAGTACTGTATATACTATATACGGTAATTAAAACAGATATAAGACTTAAAAACAATTATTGCTTCCTTTGTAAAGAGAAACAAAATGGATTTCCTATATTTTTATTCTATACTACAACACAATCTAGTAATTGTCATTCTATCCCTAATAGCTACTAGAGTGAAAAAGTAACTGCTCAGGTTCTATCCTCATGTTTTTTAACCTTTCTGTGACAAACAAAATTGCTAGGAAACCTCTACTTTGCTATTCCATTGTGTTCATCAGAGAGCCTTTTCAGCATTTTTTTTAAGCAAGACTTCAGACTGAACTATTGATTTTTACAATGTGTGGGAAGGAAGATTCAGAAATAATATTGATTATCTTTCAAAGATTATATACAGTACAGGTGAGCACAGTTTATTTACTTTAATTTGTCCTTGATTTTGCTGAAAGTGTCTGTGCTGACTTTGTTTGTTTTCTGCTTTATTAAATTCGAAACTTTTTGCTCTTTGGTTGTGCAAGGTCATAGAAGTGGCGGGATGTGTTCTTTTTTGTTTGTGGAATAATTTTAAGTTAGTTGCAGGATACGCTCAAGCTTAAAGGTTATATGATGGATTATGTACATATATTATTATCAGTTTTTAATGTCAGCATATTTTTCATGGCTGTGTGATTGGAAGAAACATTGCCCCAGGGAACAGTGGTAGGAGGAATAGAGGCTTACGAGATTGAATGTTACATAATAAGGAAATACAACAGAGAAATGTTTTTCTGTATACCAAAAAAAGAAAACACGGACGTCATTTATACTTTACCTTGACCTTTGTGTAGGTGTATTGGTTTACTCAAGGCCTGCTGATAGCACAGTTGGGTTTGTGCGCACATCTGGTCTTTTTTCTGTCTCTAATATTTTCATTATAGATAGAAGAGCAACTAAGGAATGTTGATGGCAATACAATAACACAGTGCATCTAAAACTGTTGGATGTCTACTGTTAATGATTCATATCCTATAGATACTAGCTATACTAGTAATTTCAGAGGCATACGCAATCAAAGCTATATGCAAATTTTGACTTTTTCTGTAAAAGTTGATTTTGGGTTCACCCTTCCCACTGTCACAGACCTCCTTATTGATCAATGAGATGGCATATCTAATTAAAAAACATTCCGGTGTAAGATTTTTAGTTCTTCACACAAATTTGGCTGCCTATACTTATAATTAATTTTGAAATGTGTTTTTTTGCACGGAAAATAACTTCTGTTTAAGTGCTTTTTCACTATATGCTTAGTTTTACATACATATCAATTCCCATCTAATAATTTGAATTAATTTTTTCAAACTTTATAAAAGGGAGATCCACTCTTGGACAAATGTCATCAGAACTCATTCCCCTATTAGAAGAACTCTCTATATTGTTTCCAGTGGAAAAAATAAAATAATTTGATTTTTGCCTCACTTTTAAGGACAAATAGAGCAATGAAGGGACATGAAATACATACATACTTGTAAACTTTAAACATGCTGTTTTCCATATAACTACTTAAATGTGAACTCCAGACAGATATAAAAGGCACAAATTATTTCAGCTAGGTTATCATTAATAAAACATTAAATTGTTATTTTTTAATACACATACAGTATATCTAATGTAAGTACATGAATTTAACCACTTCAATACAAGGCACTTAACTACCTTCCTGCCCAGACCAATTTTCAGCTTTCAGCGCTGTCGCACTTTGAATGACAATTGTGCGGTCATACAACACTGTACCCAAACTACATTTTTATCACTTTGTTCCCACAAATAGAGCTTTCTTTTGGTGGTATTTGATCACCTCTGGGATTTTTTTTTTCTGCTAAACAAATAAAAAAAAGACCGAAAATTTTGTTTCTGTTACAAAACTTTGTAAATAAGTAAGTTTTCTCCTTCACTGATGGGGCTGCACTGACGGGCACTGATAAGGCGGCACTGATGGGCACCGATGAGGTGGCACTGATGAGGTGGTACTGATGGGCACTGATGATAGGCACTAATATGCGGCACTGATGGGGCACTGATAGGCGGCACTGATGGGCACTGATAGGTGGCACTAATATGCAGCACTGATGGGCACTGATAGGCGGCAGGGATGGGCACTGATAGGTGGCACAGATGGGCACTAATAGGTGGCACAGATGGGCACTGATAGGCGGTAAAGATGGGCCCTGATAGGTGGCACGGATGGGCATGGATGGGCACTGATAGGTGTCACTGTATACTAATAAATGGTACTGATGAATGCCAATCGGTGCCAAACAATACTGCCTGCCAATCAGTGATGCCCATTGTGGGCACTGATTGGCATCCATTGTGGGCACTGATTGGCATCCTTGGTGGTCTAGGGTGGCATACCTGGTGGTGACTAGTGGTGGCATCCCTGGTGGCATCCCTGGTGGACTCTTTACCTAGATCGAAGTTGCGGTGTGTCTAACTGACACACCGCAACAACGATCGCAGCGATGCGCACCCCCAGGGGCGCACTGCGGCTTGATATCCTGCTGGACGTCATATGACGTCCGGTCAGGATATTGAAACCACTTTGCCACCGTCATTTTGCTATATGGTGGGCAGCAAGTGCTTAAATTTGATAAGCCTCTTGCAAACCCTATATAGCATGCGCATTTCTCAAAATATGTAGTGGGACTTTCATGGTACTGGGTTGAATTGAGAATACATGGGAATGTAGAAATAGAAAGTTTTTAAGGTATCACCACAGAGTGGTGCTGTGGATACCAGAAAGGCTACAAATGTGCCACATCCCATAAATTTGAAACATTGAAAAGATTGGTACTGAACTTTATAGGCACTGAGATTCAAGATATTTAAAAAATTATAAATTGTATTAACAATTGATTACAGAAGACAACCAGACAAACAATAACTATTAAGAGGCTTTGCAAAGTATAAAATTGCCTAATATGCTATATCAGCACAAACCCATGTACCAACAATAATTCCCGAGAGAATCATGATGATGTCCTTGTGAGACAACAAATATAGTACTAGTAGGCTTGGTACGGGTAGATTAGAAATGTGCAATGGCTCGTCTCTACATGTTGCGCGTGTGAACGCATTTTCAGGAGCTTTAGGCATAAGTTAGTATACAACAAACAACCAGGGGTAAAGACCAACATAAAGAAATGTCCAAAAGATGCAGTGAAAATTGCAGACATATATCATCACAGGTGTGATTGATCACATCTATGGATGCTATAGACGAAACCCCGCTTACGCAGTGATTATAAAAACATTGGTATAAAATGTTGTGTAGAGGAGAGGCAATGAGAGCCTAAAAGTCCTATACAGCGGTGAGAGTTTCAAAGTTTTCAATAGTTCTCAGTGACTGTAGCAGAGGGGGAATGGTATATTCTGATCATCCATATAAAGCTGCATTGTACCAACCGCCGCACAGGGGATATGTCTCATGCAGGCTGACAAACGTGCGGGAAGGGGGGCGGCCGCATGCCCATGCTGTCTGGCTCAAATAATTAAGCCCTCTCAGTCCATTCTGTTTAACCACTTCAGCCCTGGAAGATTTTCCCCCTTAATGACCAGGCCATTTTTTGTGATACGGCACTGCTTCCCTTTAACCGTTTGCTGACCAGCCGTCGCAGTTTTACTGTGGCAGAATGGCACGGCTGGGTGAAACGACGTTACCTTACGTCGCTTCGCCTTTTGGCCACTAGCGGCAGCCTGTGCCCAGAGCCGATGCGAGTGTGCGATGACCGCCGGACACCCACGATCGCTCATGACAGAGCAAGTACCGTGATCTGTGTGTGTAAACACACAAATCCCGGTTCTTCCAGGGGAGTAGAGACAGATTGTGTGTTCATACTAAGTATGAACACCGATCTCTCTCTCCTCCTAGACAGTCCCATCCCTCCAACAGTTAGAACACACATGAGGGAACACAGTTAACCCCTTGATCACCCCCTAGTGTTAACCCCTTCCCTGCCAGTGACATTTATACAGTAATCAGTGCATTTTTATAGCACTTATCGATGTATAATTGTCAATGGTCTCAAAAATGTGTCAAAAGTGTCCAATTTGTCCGCCGCAATATGGCAGTCCCGATAAAAATCGCAGATCACCGCCATTACTAGTAAAAAAAAATAATAATACTAAAAATGCCATAAATCTATCCCCTATTTTCTAGACGCTATAACTTTTGCGCAAACCAATCAATATACGATTATTGCAATTTTTTTTTTTCAAAAAATATGTAGAAGAATACATATAGGCCTAAATTGAGGAAAAAATTAGTTTTTTTGATAAAAAATGTGGGATATTTATTATAGCAAAAAGTAAAAGATATTGGGGGTTATTTACGAAAGGCAAATCCACTTTGCACTGCAAGAGCACTTGAAAGTGCACTGAAAGTGCACTTGGAAGTGCAGTCACTCCAAATCTAATCCCGTGTACACATGACCGGACTTTCGACGGACTGAATCACATCGGACTTTCGACGGACTTCTGCCAAATCGGACTTGTCTACACACAATCACACCAAAGTCCGACGGATTCGACCGTGATGACGTACAACCAGACTAGAATAAGGAATAAGGAAGTTCATAGTCAGTAGCCATAGCATCGGTTTTCGTCCCTCAGACTAGCATACAGACGAACGGATTTTTCAACCGGACTAGAATCCGTCGGAAAGATTTGAAACATGTTCTAAATCTAAAATCCATCACATTTTCTACAGAAAAGGTCCGCTGCAGGTCCGATGAAGCCCACACACGGTCGAATGTCACACACGGACCGAATCCGTTGGACAAGTTTGGACGAAAAGTCCAGCTGTGTGTACACGGCATTAGGGGTAGATCTGAAAGAGGGGAAGCTCTGTCGATTTTATCATCCAATCATGTGCAAGCTAAAATGCTCTTTTTTATTTTCCTTACATGTCCCCCTCCGATCTACAGCGACTTTACTTCCAAGTGCACTTTCAGTGCAAAGTGGATTTTCCTTTAGTAAATAACCCCCTTTTTATTTTTTCAAAATTGTAGCTCTTCTTTTGTTTATAGCGCAAAAAATAAAAACCACAGAGGCGATCAAATACCACCAAAAGAAAGCTCTATTTGTAGGAAAAAAAGGACATCAATTTTGTTTGGGTTACCCATGCAGAGGAAGCCATCCCTGCCGGGAGAAGACAGTGATTATCGGTAGCGGCTATATAGAAGAGTATCCGGCAGGTTGGTTGTACCCAGATTGATCAATCGATCATGTTGGTACATTTAGCCTACCCATTAGCAATTCGAATCTCAGCCGGTTCCTGTTGAACTGGCCGAGATTCGAATCGTGTATGCCCGGCCTACCTGTATACATCTTTGTGTTGTAATAAACAACAGTTCTTCTTGATATGCCTTTTGTGACCCCCCTTTCTTGCAACTGGATGTCCACGAATGTACAAGACTGAGCTTCTTAATTTATTGGAACACATGTTGCGTTACTACTATGTAAGTTACATTAGGCTTTGATTATATTGTAAATTGTACAATGCACAAACATTTTTATGTACATATTTAACTGTATATTTTTATAATCTTAGATAATAGAAGCGGACACAGGTTCCCTGAAATACCTAGAGAAACTGAGCTCTTTCCACCTGTAATCTTTGGATACAACAGGAGTTATTTGTATAACTGAAAGGCAAATATATTAATTATCTGAAGTACATGATTGTTGGGTCAGTGAATGAAGCCTATTTATATGCAACAGAAGGACTATAATGGATGTTTTCTTTCTCTCTCTCTCTCTTTTATGGTATTTTAATGAAATACAAATAAATATTGTAATTTTTAACAAAATGTGTTCTCAACTCAGTTTAGCACCATGAAAGTTCAGGTGTATTATTTTAAAAATGTATGTTTAAAGGATAAGTGCACCCTAACACTAAAATCTCTGCATCTATAGACATGATCTAACACTAACCTATCTAGCCCTGTAAAGAAGAAATCAGTATACATACCTTTTTTGAAGTGGATACGACCCCATGCTGAGCTGTCAGCTGCGGCTTCGCTATGGATGTGGGCACAGAGGACACAGCCGACAACGGAAGCCCCATAGTAAGTCTATGGGAGACATCAATCCCCATTCACTACACAGCCGTTGTCGGCTCTGTCCTCTGCAGAGCTTCCGCCGCTGGAGGTCGGACCAGATCGGCTTCAAAAAAGGTATATATACTGATTTCTTCTTTACAGGGCTAGAAAGGGTTAGTGTTAGATCGTGGATGTCTGTAGATGTAGTGATTTTAGTGTTAGGGTGACTTATAAAATATGGAGCAATTTTTATGATGTTACTTTCTTTACCTGCAGAAACCCACACATACACTATATTGGAAATTCTTGTACAATAACACCCAGACTGGGAAGGGGAATGGCAGGACTAGGAGCCAATCAGCATGGAAATGTGCTGACTAGGAACATAATGATAGGAGGGGAAGGCAGAGTGAGGATTAAATGGTCTCATCAGTTTCCTGCTGCTCTGTCTACGGCCTACAACTGTAAAAGAGAAAATAATGTCATCCACCTGGCTGTGCTGTCTTCAGGGTTTTTCGTAAATCTAAGGACTAAATGGAAAGAAAAACAAAACAATTACGGTAAATGTATTTCATCTGGGTATTTAACTATTTGTCCAGTGTTCAGCTTTAAATCATTAAATGTAACCTGTTACTGAAATAATAATAATGCAAAATCATTCGGCTTTCACTGAAATCTAGTTAGTGGCTCAATTAAAAGAAGCAATTGTGAAGTATTCCTAATGTATGTACTATGTTTATTTACTTATTTATAGTGCCAAACAGCACAAGGAATGCTCTGCAGAATACATGAAAATCTGGGAGGAACAGCAAGATACCACACATAATTATTTCCAAGGATCCTTGAATTTAATTAAGAATTCCAAGGAAATCCTCTATACTGTTATGGCTGGGGGATGATGAAAGCTATTTTATTTAGCCTTAGAGAACTGTATTCATAAAGAGAAAAAATATAAATTAGTCTCCAGGGTGCCAGATGGCTACAGGACTTGTAATGTTGATGTCTAATTTGGGATTTTTAGCCCAGCTTTCTCCACAGTCTTCAATTGCTCAAAACATCATTTTTATGAAACTGTCTGCTTAGTTCTTTTGTCTAAAGGCAAAATCACACCAGGGCATATGTATCAACTGATGTTACTACAACTGCTATGTGCCACTTATGTCACAGTTCAGACTACTATTCAGGAATGCAAAGTATCATCAAACGATGCAACTGTACTAAAGCTGGCCATGAATGTATCGATTTTGCATTCATTTTTTTTAGACTGGTTCGGAATTTCTAAATGTATTTGGAAGCAATTTCTCTCAGTATGCCACACTTGTTTTCTTTTAATTCAATCATAACTGTCCACAAGAGGAAGGGCATCTGGGAAAAGTTATGTTAAACTAAAGTTTACATAAATCATTATAGACTTCCATTAAGATGGAATGGGTGAAACCAAATTTTTATTTACCCAAAAATGTAGTGACTACTTGAAGATTGATTGCAAAATTTTGACGAAAATGCGTGGTGCAAATAAGGTGTTTTTGGTTGTTTTTCAAACCCAACTTTGAGCAAATAAAATATTATCCTTTCCAGTAGAGCTGTGCCCGCACTGAAAGGGTCAATTGCTCATTTTCTCCTTGGGGAGAGGTGAAATAGATTTACTTAACCGATCTTCGGCTCCCTAGCAAGCGGCGCTTCCCCACATTCTAGTGGTGGACTATCCCTCAGCACCTCAGCAGGGCTATAGACTCCTGATGACATCTGGACCATAGACCAGAGGAACATGGGAGGGGGGGGGGGGGGGGGGCACCTGATCTTGAGTCAAATTGGCCCCTCATTAGCCTCAGTAAAACAACTACAAAAAATCATTTACAACAAATATCTCTCAAATACACAAAACAGGAAAAAAAACTAAAGGAAAACAAAAAATAAAGAACACTAAATTATAAAAACTGAACAATGCTAAATACAGCTTTTCCCTCACTCAAAAAACACCAAGAAAAATGTCAAAAAAATCTATATTTATTCAATTTTAATAGTATTAAGTTAAAATTTATTTCAGATTTTTCTGAAATTATCTAGTAGCTGTTTTTCAGAGTATAACCAAATATAACAAATTGGTATATACAATTATGTGAAAACGTATTTACACCCCCAGAAATTGCTGACTTTTTCAACATATTTTAACAGGAAAAAAGTTAGACACACAGACACTCTAAAGCCCCGTACACAGGATCGGACTTTCCAACAACAAAACCGTGGAATTTTGTTCGAAGGGTGTTGGCTCAAACTTGTCTTGCATACACACGTCACACAAATGTTGGCCAATGATTACGAACGTAGTGACATACTAGATGTCCTATGTGGTTTTTTTAGCTCTTTAGCATCAACCTTTGGGCTCCTTCTGCTAATTTCCTGTTAGTAGAAGTTTGGTGAGTGTTGATTCGCGCTTTTATTTTCGCGTTTTTCATTTTGTACTTTCCAGTCCGTTTCTGAAGGGCCGTTCGTCAACCAGACATGTTGCGGAATTGGAGGAGATAACGTGTTATTTATTATTGGCCTTGGAGTTATTGCTTTGACGTTATTTTTTTGGTTGAATAATGATTTGATTTGGTATATTTTCTATATTTTTGGATGCATAGAATGCAGTTTTTGGTTAAGTTCTATTGGCAGATAGCATGTCTATTTTTTTTTTAAATGCACAAATAATAAAAAAAACATAATAATTATATTCTTGATATCACTAGAAAAAAAAAGCCTTTGAAAATTAGTTTCCAATAACTTCATCAGTATCAACAGCAAAGCAGTTTCATTATTATCCCATTAAAAAAGAAGAGAATTGTGCACTGCATATAGAGATTTCATAATTTGCCACGTCATGAATGTTAATTCTCCATTACAAATGCTAGTTTACAAGACCGACCGCTTCTGCTTCCGAGCATGCGTGTTTGTACTTTGGACCTATGTTTGACGGACTTGTGTACACACGATCTGAAAGTCCGACAACACACATCTGTTGGTGGAAAATTTGAGAACATGCTTGCCAACATTTGTTGGCAGAAAGTCTGACAACAAATGTCCGATGGAGCATACACACGGTAGGACTTTCCAACAACAAGCTCACATCCAACATTTCCTGTCTGAAAATCCGATCATGTGTACGCAGCAAAACAGTGCCTACAGATAAAGGCAATGTACTTGGATAAGAACACAAGAAAAATGTGCCTTTTTTATCCATTCAATCAACAAGATTAGCCATAGATGTATTGGTGTACTGTGAAAATATAATTAAACCCTTGGCTACAAAAGCTGGTATTGCCCCTGTGGCAGAACTTCCGTCCTGTAGGCATTTTCCATAACTGCCCACCCACTTCTAATATGGGAATAGTGAACCTTTTGACCCCCTCTCCATGCAAAATTCCTTTAGATGCACAATGTTTGTAGATTTCCTTGTATGAATTGCCTTTTCAAACCCCCCACAACATTTCAATATGATTCGAATAAGGACAGTTCATTTTTTTTTGAGCCATTGCAGTGGAGTGGATGTGAGTGGATTTTCTAATGTGCTTAGGATTATATTTGTGTTGAAAGATCAATTTTGGGTTCAACTTTTTGACAGATGACCTCACATTATCTTGCACAGTGTGATGAAGTGACAGTGAATGGCAACTTTATTCACTCAGGCTGTAAGAAACAACATACAGGAAAAATAACAAGATAAAATTAAAATGCCTGATAAAAATTATATAAAATATCTTCTGGATGTTCTAAAGATTTACAGGGTTTCCCCAGCCACAAGCTCTTTCCCTCTGCCTCCCATATATACCCTTGACCTGCCCTTTCCATTAACTCCTGTATACCTTTACTACCTTTTATGTCCTATAGCGCATACTATTCTATATGTTTTGCATTAAATTAATCGCTATTAGTGGGAATCTACAGATAAAACAGGGGTAACGCATTCCTTCATGTACCCTTAACATTTTAGCCAAATGGACTATTTGGGTACCTCAAAAGTCCATTGACTACAATTTTCAGGGTTCTATACCTTTTGGCTTTTGGAATGCTTCAAGATGACAATGACTTGGCAGCTGGGTCATCCCAATGCTGCTATTAATAATGCATTAATACATCAAATGCATGAGTGATCAAACCTCAGTGGCCATAATGTAATTTCAGGTAGTGTTGTTTTTAGCCTGTAACTGTACCCTTGGCCAATATCAGGTCTTTTGCTGTGGTTACATTCATCTTTTCCTTTGTGGCTTCAATAAAAGTTTACTGAAATGAAAAGACAAATTATAGAAGCAGCTTTAGCTGCAATATTCACCTTTAAAGGATATGTAAAGGTTTGTTTAAAAAAAACAAAAACACAAACAAATATGTCATACTTACCTCCTCTGTGCAGTTGGTTTTGCACAGAGTGGCCCCGATCCTCCTCTTCTGGGGTCCCTTAGCGGCTCTCCTGGCTCCTCCTCTTCTCAAGTGCCCCGTTGAAGAGCTGCTCTTCCTCGTACGGGCATGCTCCTGTGTCCAGCTGCTGCATCCATTAACACAGACAGCAGGACTCGGCCCTGGCCCCCGGCTCCCGCGTAATTGGATTTGATTAAAAGCAGCAGGAGCCAACAGCTGTGCTGCTATCAATCTATTCAGTTGGGACCCGAGACACCAGCTGGAGCTGATGTGCTTGTCCCCGTTGCTGGAAAGACCGGGTTCAGGTAAGTAAAAGGTGGGCTCTGAGGGGCTGCTGCATCACAAGAGGTTTTTCACCTTAATGCATAGAATGCATAAGGTGAAAAACCTTGAGGGCTTACAACCCCTTTAGTCTTGAGCTGTCCCCTGCAGTACTTACTTTCTGTCACTAGATGTTCTTAGTCTGGTAGCCTGCATTGTTCATCCCACCTCCTCTAATCCCAGAATGTCATGAACCTGCCCCAGTCTTTTACTCAACAGTGAAATGACAATTAGCCCAGTGATAAACTCATCTCTCTGTTTTTGCCTTCAGTCGACATGTTCTTTGTGCTACTTCTCCACTTACACTCAAGCCCTGCTTTATTAAGGCTGGCCATATAATATACAATTTTCTTATTCAAATTCCTTTAGATTTACCTTCAACTATTTAGTACAAGGGTGTGCTTGATTTCAAATAAATTGAAAGTGTATCGTTTTGGTAAATCTAAAGGAGAATTGTACAAGAAAAGTATAATGTATGGCCAGCATAGGTCGCACTGAAGTGCTTTACCCTGGCTGCATTTAAAAAAAATGCATTTAAAGATGCATTAATGAATACAAAGCTGAGCTCATTTGTATTTTTTTAAATATCTGCCTTTAGTTCAGTTTTAAAGAACTAAAGGCAATACATTTTTTTTTTTCATTTTCTTTTTAGATTTGGATAGAGTGACGGGGGATAAGAATCACTTTTGGGTTTTTTTATTGTTGCTGTGTCCCCATTAAAGAGATGTACCTTTTCTAATTGTTCTAATCACCAGTGTTACCTGGCATGACAGTGATTGTATATACAACATTTTAAGTTGTCACCTGAACTGGAATAGATAGAAAACCTTCCAATAGGGGAGAACCGTCTTAGAGGGGAATCCCTAACATTGGAATGATATCCTTTCACTTCCTGTTGAGTCTACAGGATAGAAAGTGATGGTAAATCTCCCTAATGACACACCGATGGCAAAAATACCATCGGTACACACATACTCTATCCAAAATTAAAATGTGGGCTTAAAGTGCTACTAAACCCAGGACCTTGCATTCACTATATCTGGTCTCCCACAGTACACAGAACATGGAAATGCAATTCTTTTACTAAATATAAACTGCTAAAGTAGTTAGAGCAGTCTGGTTAAAGCTTGTAGGAGGAGTTTTCATTCTCCCCTGACTATCCTATCAGGCTGCAGAACCCCCAACCCTCTGTTTGGACAGTGCTGATTGGCCCTGTGCTGATCACATGCACTCTCCCAAGAAAGAAAAAAACTCTTCAGCAGTACACAACAAACTGAGCATGTGCAGCTTGCCCCCTAATGCTCTGTTCTATCAGGAGATAGATTGGGGACTGTGGAGAAGGGGAGGATTAGAAAAGACCAGATCAAACAGTCTTTTTACACAATGCAGAGGATTAACTCCTTAGGTTCCACAGTGAGTATAACAAGCATGCTTTACTGCATATACAGACTGATTTTACTGATGTGGGTTTAATAACACTTTAATTGAACAACCTGGAGTTAGAAGCTGATTGGCTACCACGCACAGCTGCACCAGATTTTGCATGATTTACTGCATATACAGACTGATTTTACTTTTGTGGGTTTAATAACACCTTAAATATATGTTATTAAAGGTGAGGAACATTGAGCAATGGTGTTTATTTACTGAAACTGGAGAGTGCAAAATCTGGTGCAGCTCTGCATAGAGACCAATCAGCTTCCAGGTTTTATTGTCAAAGCTTAATTGAACAAGCTGAAGTTGAAAGCTGATTGGCTAGCATGCACAGCTGCAGATTTTGCACACTCCAATTTTAGTAAATCAACCCCCATATGTCTAAGTGAATTTAATGCTTTCAAATTTATATGAGTGTCTCATCTCTTGGTAGATAGATAGATAGATAGATAGATAGATAGATAGATAGATAGATAGATAGATAGATAGATAGATAGATAGATAGATAGATAGATAGATAGAATCTGGATGTCTGGAAAAAAATACAGAAGAGACAACTCTTTAAAGTCTAAGCTTCAGTAATAAGCTAAAATTATTATGCAGCAGGAAAGGATCACAAAGAAATAAGTATGTCTTGAACAGGAACCAATTTCAATTACAGTGGAAACACAATCCTAAACCAATTAATCTAACTATGTGCAGCAATTAATTAAAGTTTAGTTATTACAGAAAAAAATATGTACCGCAATATTTGTAACATAAAATGATGCAATGTGAAGATGGACTTTTAACACATTGCTGTCATGCTATATAACACCATTCAAAAAATATATATACTAAAATGAGCAGCGCATAATTTTACTTCCAGCACATTATAATTTGAATGTCAGCCCTGAGCATCAGGAAAACTAAGAACAAAGACATAGATTTTTATACAAGCAAACATTCAGGCACATAAGGTATGCATTATTACAGATAAAAAAATGTATGGAATATATTTACAAAAAGGAAGGTTGATATAAAAAGCTGCCAGATTTTTTGGCAAAATCTTCTATGAAAATTGGAGAAACCATAAAATTGTTCTGACATCAAAAACCTCTATTCATGAGTAAAAAAATATAAAATGTATTTATTTAATGATTATAGTTTCCTATATGTTTGGGTACTCATATTCAGATGTGAAAGGAAAATACCAACCCTATTGTCTACACCAAGGCAACTTGTGATGTTCTTATGGATGTCTATGCAGGATCATCCTCATTCTTAACAATATCTACCTGTTAGGAAAACAATGTAAAAAAATAATATTGTTTGCCTAATTAAAAAAATTAGGCCGATGCTTCTAATGCTGTTACTATAGAGAAGAGATACTGTATAGGTTCTTGAATCAGAACCATAGATGGGCCCCAAAAGCAAAGCACTTGCAATCTAAAGAGAGTAGCCTCCATTGAGCAGTTTTCCCCTATAAATGGAAAAGCCACTTTTTTTGTTGAAGTTGAAGTGTTAAACAATATTTTATATATAACACTCTAACTCAAAAACATGGGTATTCAGTGTTTTTGAGCCATAAGCTCTTGTGAGAGTATAGTTTTGCTAAAAAATGCTAAAAAAACGCAAACACTAAAAAATTTTTAAAACGCTAATGCAAAAATGCTGCAAAATGCGGCAAAACTTGCGTTTTTAACGTGACATTCTACAGCTACTGCCATTTTACAACTGCTTCTAAGGGCGTCTGACAGTTTTTTTTCCTGCCCCTAAACACCCCTCCATGTTAGCCTGTGTGTCCATGCACACATAGGCTTTTAGCAGGGTTTAGTAGCAGGAGCTTTTAGAGGCAGGAAAAAAATCCACTGTCAGTTTGTCCAATAGCAGCAGAGAAGCTGCTAAAAGCTGCTAGACATGCCTAAATGCACATAAACACTGGCGCTTGAGCATTAAAGTGTCTAAAGTTTTTACAAGCTTTCACAGGCATCAAGCTCTTGGGTGTTAATTCATTTCATTGGCCAGAATAAATAATTTATTCTGGCCATTGAAATTAATAATGGTAAACTTTAACCACTTCCCGCCCGCCATATAGCAGAATGACGTGCACAAAGTGGTTAAGTTATCCTGACTTTATATAACGTCCAGGTGGATAAGCTGCGATCACACGGCCTCGGGGGCGCACAGCGTGGTGATTGTTGGTGTGCTGTGTCAGTCTGACACACCACATCACGATCTTGGTAAAGAGCCTCTGATGTAGGCTCTTTACCATGTGATCAGCTGTGTCCAATCACAGCTGATCACAGCGTAAACAGGTTGAGCTGGCTATCGGCTTTTCCTCCACTCGCACTGACAGACGTGAGTAGAGGAGAGCCGATTGGCTGCTCTCCTGACAGGGGTGGTCTGCGCTGATTGATTATTAGTGCAGCCCCCCAAGGATGCCCACTCATGACCACCAATCAGTGCCCATTAGATGTGCCAATCAATTATTTGTTTGGCAAAAATAAAAACCCCAGTGGTGATCAAATAGCACCAAAAGAAAGCTCTATTTGTGGGAACAAAAAGGTTAAAAATTCTGTTTGGGTACAGTGTTGCATGACCGCGCAATTGTCATTTAAAATGTGACAGTTCTGAAAGCTGAAAATAGGCCTGGGCAGGAAGGGGGGAAAGTGCCCAGTATTAAAGTGGTTAAAATTGATATAAACGGAATGACATTAAAGCATATGTTAAACCCTTACCTTGTAAAATAACCCTTGTAGTTTAAAATAGAAAAGAAAGAAAAAACATTTATGTATACTGTATATATAAAAAACATTATAACTACCTTTTTTCCCCTTTTTTATAGGTGATTGCACTGGTGCTGGTGTTTTTTTTTTTTTGGGAGGGGGGCGGCAAACAACCACCCCCCTCCAGTCGGATGGCAGCACCCCCCCGCCCACCCTAGGTAGGTAGGTCGGTCGGTCATCCAGCCCGGCACTTACCTCATCTAAGGTGCAGCACATCCCCTACCTGCTCTAGGTAGGTAGGTCGGTCGGTCAGTCATCCAGCCAGACACTTACCCCATCTAGGTTGCAGGTGGGCAGAGCTCCTACGGAGGGGCGGGTGGTGGGCAGCGGCTCCTGTGTCCTCTCCTTCTCTTCTGCATCATGGCGGTTTTCGCAATGCGTCTCCCTCCTCCCCCTAGGAATCCAATAGGATCACCTGTCCTTTCAGCCAATCAAGTGACGGGTTTCAAGACCTGCTTCCTGATTGGCCGGGGGAGAATCAGTGTGGCGATAGCGAATATTCATGCGCTATTGTCACACAACTGGGTGGGCTTGAAGAGCAGTGCTCTGCTCCCCGAGCCCACCCTTTTTTAAAGTCTATTAGAGCCCCTAGCTCTAATCACGTGCTTGAAACCCCCCCATTGGAATACATTTTTTTTTTGCATCCTGCATGTAGATCAGGGGGCCAGATGCATTGATAGGGGGGGCCTGAGCTCATGCGCCCCTAATGGATGGGCTGACACTGAGTGATTGCATACCCTTTGTTCTCAGTTACATAGAGAGGTGAGGGTATTTCAAACAGAAGAAACACAAAGAGAACAGGATACTTTTTCATACAAGTACATGGTACAGCCGGCACATATCAGGAATATGATGGGTTTACATATTCTTTAAGTTTGATAAAGCACTCCATATTATATCGATAGTATCCCACAGATAGATTGTAGTACAAAATAGCTGAACTCTCGGCACAGAAGCATTTATGTAAACATATTCCTCAATAGCCACAAAGGGTATAAATCCACTTTGTGTGCATCAAGTGCCTTTGGAAACCCAGGTATTACCTTGAAAAATTCACAGTGACATCATCTCTGTGCTACAAATGGCCTGAGCAGAGAGTAGATCTGTAGGAGGAGCCTAGCAGACCCCACCCACTACAGGCAGCCTACAGAAAAGTATAGGAGGGGGCGGAGACAAGACCAGTCACCATGCACAAGGAGAGAGAGAGCATCAGTGACCAGTCTTTACTACAGGAAGATCCTGCACAAAGGAAACATTTTACACAGAATTACTGCGCAGATCTGAAAAAAATACACAAAGCACACCGATATTCAAGGAAGAATACACAAGCCTCTTGTGCTTAGACAATATTTGCATATCCAGGCGTTCAGCTTTACATAATGATTTCATTCTCCACTGTTATGAGATGAAGTAAGATACAAATAGAGGTAAATTTATTAGATACACAAATCAATTTAGATAACAAAAATACAGCTTTATAGTTGATAAAACTTCAAGATGTTTTCCTCAGCCTTTTGGTTTATAAATCAGCCAACCAGAACAGATGGACAGACCAAAGAAAGCAGTTTTACTGTGAATGAGGAGTGGTGTCTGAAATGCTGTTCATTTCCTTGGAGATTACTTGAGTTCAGAAAGTAACCTAACACACTTTATTTGAAACTCCCTGAAGATGACACTTCTAAATTGAATTCCTCGGCATTTGTTAGTATTGATGTAGCAAGGGTTGAAACAGAATTAGCTAGACAGAATTTGAAATTTCAGGTTTAAAGTCATTCCTTACCCAGAGAGCATTACAGAAAGTGAGAGCACAAGTGTGTCAGTAAACGGAAAAAGAACGATTTTTTGAAGCCCTTTAAAGCATTTTGTTAGTTACTCAGCCAGTACAAGAGTTAGAAATGATTTCTTATTTAAATCAATTTGTCTGCAACAGGTTAGGTGTATTTCTTTAACCACTTAAGGACTGGAAGGATTTGCCCCCTTTCTGACCAGGCCATTTTTTGGGATACTGCACTGCGTCGCTTTAACTGATAATTGCGCGGTCGTGCGACGCTGTACCCAAACAAAATTGGCGTCCTTTTTTCCCCACAAATAGAGCTTTCTTTTGGTGGTATTTGATCACCTCTGTGGTTTTATTTTTTGCGCTATAAACAAAAAAAGAGCGACAATTGTACAAAAACAAAAAAACAATATTTTTTACTTTTTGCTATAATAAATATCCAAAAAAAATTTTTAAAAAGAAATTTCTTCAACAGTTTAGGCCAATATGTATTCTTCTGCATATTTTTGGTAAAAAAAATTGCAATAAGCGCTAAAGTTAGAGCGTCTACAAAATAGGGTATAGATGTATGGCATTTTTATTTTAATTTTTTTTTACTAGCAATGGTGGCAATTTGCGATTTTTAGTGGGACTGTGACATTGCGGCGGACAGATCGCACACTTTTGACACTTTTTTGGGACCATTGACATTTATACAGTGCTTTAAAAATGCACTGATTACTGTGTAAATGTCACAGGCAGGGAAGGGGTTAAACACTAAGGGCGATCAAGGGGTTAACTGTGTTCCCACATATATGTTTCTAATTGTGGGGGGTGGGACTGACTGGAGGAGGAGACAGATCGCTGTTCCTAATTATTAGGAAGCAGCAGATCTGTCTCTTCTCTCCTTTCAGAACGGTGATTTATGTGTTTACATACACAGATCCCCATTCTGGCTCTCGTTCCTGCGATCGCAGGTGACCGGCGGACATCGGGGCTGCCGGTCACGTGCATCGGGTCCCCCCACCGTGCAGCCTGCTATGGCTCTTAAAGGAACTGACGTACAGGTACGACGATTCGCGGGATTGAGCCCACCTGCTGCCATATAATAACGTCGGCAGGTCGGCAAGTGGTTAAAGAAAACCTGTACTTTGCATATTTTGGGTCAAATCAGGTTCCCTTTACATAGTACATAAATAGTTGATAAAGGCTAAGTTCACCTTTGTTCACCTTTCTCTAAGTTCCATCTCCCCAATGTACCAATATAGCATTAATGTACTTATTTTGCAAAAATAAAACAGCTTTCCATTTATTCTACACATGCTTACCTCACTGTCTTCATGGCTGTTTAAAACCCTGCTCCATTACTTCCTGGACAGACTTTAGGTCAAGACACAGGAATGAGTTGACCAGCTGATCTCATTAACAAACACCCTGCAACATCTACCCACAGCTGGTCAACTCCTTCCTGTGTCATGACCTAAAGTCTGTCCAGGAAGTAAGGCAGAAGTAATGGAGCAGGGTTTTTAAACATCCATGAAGTAAGTGACTACATTAATGCTATATTGGTACATAGGGGAGCTGGAATTTAGAAAAAAAAAAGTGAACAAAGATGAACTTAGCCTTTAAGGTTGAGTAAAGACACCAGTACATCCGGTTCAACCTGTGGTGTGTGTGTGAGTTTACGGCAATAATAAATCCCATATCCCTGTATGTTGCAATAGTTTTTTTAAACTAGCAACACTCCCTGCTGATACCATTGCTTGCGGAAGGGAGCTCCAAATCCTCATTACTCTGACAGTAAGGAACCCTCTATGTAGTTTAGGGTTAAACCACTTCTTCTCCAGTTTCAATAAATGGCCGTGTCTTAGTAAACTCCCTCTCACGGAAAAGTGTTTTTCCTATGCTGGGGTCACCAGTAAGGTATTTGCATAAGTGTCTCTTCTCCAGAAAGAATAAGTTTAGTGCTTGCAGTCTTTCCCCATTACTGAGGTAGTCCAGTCCATTTATTAACTTTGTGCTGGTACTCTCTCCAGTTCCAGCACATCCTTCCTGAGGACTGGTGACCAGAACTGGATGGCATACTCAAGATGCAGCCAGACCAGAGTCTTGTAGAGTGGCAGAATGGTGCACAAGCTGTCGTTTTTCATACAAGAAAAAAAAAAGAAGCTGTGCCTGTCCCAGGGAAGGGGGAGGACTGTTAGCAGATCCAGTATACAAAAACATATTTGGGGGGCACACCCTACAATGTGTTTAAATTCAAGATGGTGCTGCTATAAGACCTACAAACAGTACAAAATATTTTACAGCGCACACATTCAAGAATGACATTCCTGCAGGGCTAGTTAAAAACACCTGAACATATTAAAAAATAGGGGGGTTTGGTCACACTATATGGTAATATAGTGCTAAGCCCCCTTACTGCGACAAAGTACCCCGAATTAGTGGGTCCTACTCTAGTGATAGAATGGAAGATCCTTTGTCTCAACAATGGGAGCTGAACTCCTCTATGTGGGAAAACTGAAGGGGATACATCCTATGCACTGGTGGCCACTAAATAAGAGGTAATGTGGAGGGGGAATGTCATTCTTGAATGTGTGCGCTGTAAAATATTTTGTACTGTTTGTAGGTCTTATAGCAGCACCATCTTGAATTTAAACGCATTGTAGGGTGTGCCCCCCAAATATGTTTTTGTATATTGTAATAGACCTTGACCAGGTTTTTGGGGCTGAGCACCCCCCTTCCTCATTTACCTTTTATTTATTATCTTTCTATGGCCCATCCGATTTTTCCTTAATAAAAAACTAATAATAAGGATCCATTTAAAAATATCAATATTATTATAAATATTGTTTATTTGTCTTTTGGAATCTATTCTTGGAATGTTTTCTATCAATATTTTCCTCAAGACGAATTTGTGGGGCTATGGTCCTATTACAGTCACTATTAGGTTTATTGGTTCCATTTGATTCAATATATCCATTGGGATTAGTTTTCTGACATGGCTCTATAGTGCTGTGCCATTTTTAACACGGCCACTAGGTGGCCACCGTGCTTTTCATTGACATGTCTCCTTATGTCTTTTATAAGCCGGTTCCTGTCTGTGACACGGACCATGCTGCTAGATGGGACCTATTTGTTTAGGATTATTTTGAGGCTTTTTTGCCTTTATTTTATTTATACAATATAGGTATGACTTCTGTGTGTTCGTAAGGATACACAGCTCTATTACCTATAGTTTATTTTATTTCTATTTTCTATTTTCATTTATATATCTTTTTGCAATTTTTAACATGGCCACCGGGTGGCCTTTGTTTATTTTATCTTTAGCATGTCCCCTTATGCTCAAGTCAATTCATGTCCGGTCTGTGACACGGATCGCACTGGTTGACTTGACAATTTTAGTAATTAGTTGACATTTTATTGCTTTTTTTGGGGTACCTATCTCCATATGAGACGGAGATCCTTTCTATGGCCCATCTGATTTTTCCTTAATAAAAGACTAATAATAAGGATCCATTTAAAAATATCAATATTATTAAACATTGTTTATTTGTCTTTTGGGATCTATTCTTGGAATGTTTTCTATCAATATTTTCCTCAAGACGCATTTGTGGGGCTATGGTCCTATTACAGTCACTATTAGGTTTATTGGTTCCATTTGATTCAATATATCCATTGGGATTAGTTTTCTGACATGGCTCTATAGTGCTGTGCCATTTTTAACACGGCCACTAGGTGGCCACCGTGCTTTTCATTGACATGTCTCCTTATGTTTTTTATAAGCCGATTCCTGTCTGTGACACGGACCATGCTGCTAGATGGGACCTATTTGTTTAGGATTATTTTGAGGCTTTTTTGCCTTTATTTTATTTATACAATATACCTGTAGGTATGACTTCTGTGTGTTCGTAACGATACACAGCTCTATTACCTATAGTCTATTTTATTTCCATTTTCTATTTCTATTTTCATTTATATATCTTTTTGCAATTTTTAACATGTCCACCGGGTGGCCTTTGTTTATTTTATTTTATCTTTAGAATGTCCCCTTATGCTCAAGTCAATTCATGTCCTGTCTGTAACACGGATCGCACTGGTTGACTTGACAATTTTAGTAATTTGTTGACATTTTATTGCTTTTTTTTGGGGTACCTATCTCCATATGAGTTCTATGGTTCCCAGATATCTGACCTCATACCCCCTTCCAGCCAGCGGTTTATTGCAATTCATGATTAATTCTTTCTCCAGTGATTGTGCACACACTTGCGCACCTGACACCACTCAGTGTTTGGGATTAGCTGACCTGGGTAGGCTCGCTGATGATTCGGTATTCACAGTGAGGCTTGGTTTAGTGAGGCACCAATCAGCGCTTGGGATTTTTCAATTTTTTGTGCAAGTCTGCCGATAGAGTGGAACTCAAAGCGAGGCTTGGTCAGGCTCTTAGTACTATAAGGGGAGGTAATGAGACGCACCGCCCGTGCCCTTGGATGATGTGACTCTATCACGAAACGCTGCGTAGGGCAGAGCGACGTGTTCTCGTCACCTCCCATTGCTGCTGTTGTTTCCAGTAGGACGGGCTGTCTGTGAGCTTCTGGCCGGCGCTCCAGACTACACTACATGCCTACTATTGTCTACTAACATGTGAGTTTAACCTTTTACTTATCCAATAAAGTCAATAATTTTACACTATATGGAGCCTTTTTTTCCTTCTATGACCGTATCTGCAATGCTGTGGGCTGATGTCTGAGTACCTGTCAGTGTGAACATCTTTAGCCTGACCCTGCAGTCTTTGATGTCCCATCTTGGTATAAGGTCTCTGATCCATTGGTCGTGGTTCGAAGCAGTATTAACAAACAGCTTTCTCTGATCCTCTGTAACAGGGGATCATGAGTTTCTGGTAAGCGGCCAGTCTGATTTCACGGTGGTGGAGCAAGCACGCTTTTTTCTTCTCACAGCAAGAATTTATGTTTTTTGGAACTTTTTTAAGATACTTTCATATTACTTGGGTGATTTATTTTTTATACATGGACTTTTTATTATCACTTTGAACATTCTATTTTTGGATTGATTATTCATTTGACATGTGTTTTGTATATTATGTATACACTAAAGGGGAACTCTTCACTTAGTTCTAAATATTTGGTTTGGTGATGATGTGTATGCTCACCAATTTGTTTTAGCGCGATTCAACCCCCTTTTTTTCTTATTTAATTTCACTGTGTTTGTGTTACATAGATGAATCGCAGCTATAATTGTTATTGTTTATGTATTTCACTGTAGCGCAGTTATTCCCCTCATTTTTCATAGGATGTATCCCCTTCAGTTCTCCCACATAGAGGAGTTTAGCTCCCATGGTTGAGACAAAGGCTCTTCCATTCTATAACTAGTGTAGGACCCACTAATTCGGGGTACTTTGTCGCAGTAAGTGGGCTTAGCACTATATGACCATATGGTGTGACCAAACCCCCGTATTTTTTGAATATGTTCAAGTGTTTTTAACTAGCCTTGCAGGAATGTCATTCTTGAATGTGTGCGCTGTAAAATATTTTGTACTGTCAGCAGATCCAGGACTGCTGCACAGAGATATAATCAGGATATTTATCTTACATTCAGAACTTAGGCAGATACAATGTAAGTGCCATGCATGGTACTTTCAAAAAGAGCAGCGCTCAGATGTCAAGCTCCTCCAGCAGAGCCCTACCCATGTCCCTGCATCAGGTGGACTCATGATCACATGTGAATGCTGCAGCAACTGACGGGCAACTGTTGAGACCTCGTCTATGGTGACCTATGGTGCTCAGCATACATCACACTCCATGGAACTGAGGTGGTAAGACAATCCCTCAAAAAACTGGTAATTACCTAGCACAGAATTACTTTAGTTTATGTTTTTTTTTTTTTTATATATATATATATATAAAAGTCACGTAATTGCTTTTCCTTCACTCCACTTTGCATGGCTGGGGTCACAAAAAAGGACTAAGAAGCAGCAAGGTCACATGACATGATATGGCTTAGTCCAGCCCACTGACCCAGACTGTGACCTGCACAAAATGCTAAAAAAGGTATTTTTGCAATGCAGTTTACTGTGTTTTATGAATACATTAATTGAGGTTTATATGCCCCACCCAAACTCACAGAGATGAGATTCAGGATTTTCAATCACTTTAGGAAATGGAAAGAGTGTGGCATACCTGTAGATCTGCCAAAAACAGGCTGCTCACTAAAAATAGGTGACTGTAAATAAGATACTAGTGAGGAAGGCCACTAAGCCACCTATGACCACTCTGAAGGAGCTATAAGATTTGACAGCTAAGATTAATGAGACTTTAGGCTCAATTCACAAAGCCTTAACATCAGGCTAAGGCACTCTAGTTTTAGCCACACAATTGTAACTTATGTATATCTCATTGGTTTTAAACCCTCACATATACCGAGTAAATTGACTGGCCTCAGGTGATACACAGAGATTAAACAAATCCTCTTTTATAAGTTGTACCTGTTCATCTGCCACCATCTCTTCTCTGCGTCTGTTTAAAATGCTGAATTTGTAAAGCTTGTCTGGGAGTTTATAGAAAAGGGGCAGAGAGCTGAAGTTACATTCTGATTAAATGGAAGAGACACCCTCCCCCTTTCACACAACTCACAGGTACAGAGCTGAGGCTGTCAATAAGATAGAGGTTCCTCCCCTGCCACTATTTTACTCTTGGTGTCAGCAAAACTTGTCAGAAGTGACTCATGCTGATAGCAGAGGAATGAAGAAGCAGACAGAAACGACACTTAGGGGTTGATTTACTAAAGGGAAATAGACTGTGCACTTTTGAAAGTGCAGTTGCTCCAGAGCTTAGCAAATGCGGGGGAGCTGTGCTCATATCCATCATCCAACCATGTGCCATCAAAAATGCTGTTTTTTTATTTTTCTTGCATGTGATTGGGTACTTTTTGTAAAGTGAAGCTTTACCTCATTTACTAAGGCTTGGAGCAACTGCATTTGCAGAGTGCAACTGCACTTTCAACTTTCAAAAGTGCACAGTCCATTTGCCTTTAGTAAATCAATCCCTTGGTGCTCTTAATACAGACAAGTATACAATATAGAGGTACATGCTTTGTTCATATTTCATGCCTGAAGTTTACAACCACTTTAACTCAAAATGACTGTCACTTCTTTAAAAATAAGGCTACTTATTCTGGTGTGTTACCTTTGTGAAATGAGTTTTATATAGGCATCAACTATTGCCTTTAAAACATGTTGTTTTATCACTTTTACTGCTTTATAAATATGCCCCATAAATAAGGCTCACATAATATCTCCTATACCAAGGACCCCAAAGCACCCTCCCCATGTTGAGGGCATGTGGCCTGGTACGGTTTGGGGGAGCGCTCTCTCGTCCCCCTCTTTTCCTGCAGCCTGCCAGTTTGTGTGCTCAGATAAGGATCTGGTATGGATTTTAGGGGGACCCCTGCACTATTTTTTTTTTAATTTGGCTCGGTGTTCCCCTTAAAATCCATACCAGACCTGAAGGGTCTGGTATGGATTTTGGGGGGACCCCTACACCATAAAAAAAAAAAAATGGAGCAGGGTTACCCTTAATATTCATACCAGACCTGAAGGGCCTGGTATGGATTTTGGGGGGACCCCCCCACGCATTTTTTTTTTCATTTTGGTGCGGGGTTCCTTTTAATAATCATACCAGACCCAAAGGTCCTGGTAATAGCGGAGGAGGAACCAATGCCATTTTTTTTTCAATTATTTTTATCTATATTACTGGGATCCGACAATTCATTATGGCTGCGAGCAGTTTTAACCACTTGCTTACTGGGCAATTAAACCCTCCTCCTGCCCAGAACAATTTCCAGCTTTCAGCGCTGACGCACTTTGAATGACGATTGTGCGGTCATACAACACTGTACCCAAATGAATTTTTTTTTTTTCACACAAATAGAGCTTTCTTTTGGTGGTATTTAATCACAGCTGGGGGTTTTATTTTTTGCTAAACAAACAAAAAAAGATGGAAAATTTTGAAAAAAAAATCACGTTTCATAGTTTGTTATAAAATTTTGCAAATAGGTAATTTTTTTTCCTTTTTGATATGCGCTGATGAGGCGGCACTGGTGGGCACTGATAGGCTGCACTGGTGGGCACTGATAGGCTGCACTGGTGGGCACTGATAGGCTGCACTGGTGGGCACTGATAGGCTGCACTGATGGGCACTGATAGGCACAGATAAGGCGGCACTGATGGGCACAGATAAGGCGGCACTGATGGCAACTGATAAGATGGTACTGATGGGCACTGATAGGTGGCACTGATGGGCACTGATAGGTGGCACTGATGGGCACTGGTAGGTGACACTGATGGACACTGGTAGGTGACACTGATGGGCACCGGTAGGTGACAATGATGGGCAGCACTGTTGATGAGGCACTAAATGATGACACTGATGGGTGGCACTGTGGGCACTGATGGGTGGCACTGCAGGCACTGGTAGGTGGTGCTGGTGGGCACT
This sequence comes from Aquarana catesbeiana, assembly GCF_042186555.1. Taxonomy (NCBI): domain Eukaryota; kingdom Metazoa; phylum Chordata; class Amphibia; order Anura; family Ranidae; genus Aquarana; species Aquarana catesbeiana. The sequence goes on along the minus strand of NC_133327.1, from coordinate 613,027,622 downwards.
GGTAGGTGGCACTGTTGTGCACTGGTAGGTGGCATTGGCAGGTGGCACAGGTGGGCACAGATGAGTTGGTGGCACTGGTGGGCACTGATAGGCTGCACTGGTGGGCACTGATAGGCTGCACTGGTGGGCACTGATAGGCTGCACTGGTGGGCACTGATAGGCACAGATAAGGCAGCACTGATGGGGACAGATAAGGCGATACTGATGGTCACAGATAAGGCGGCACTGATGGCCACTGATAAGATGGCAATGATGGGCACTGATGAGTGGCACTAATGGGTGGCACTGATGGGCACTGAAGAGCACTGATAGGTGTTACTGATAGGTACCACTGATAGATGGCACTGATAGGTGGCACTGGTAGGGGGCACTGATAGGTGACACTGATGGGCACTGGTAGGTGACACTGATGGGCACTGGTAGGTGACACTGATGGGCAGCACTATTGATGAGGCACTAAATGGTGACACTGATGGGTGGCACTGTGGGCATTGGTAGGTGGTGCTGGTGGGTACTGGTAGGTGGCACTGTTGTGCACTGGTAGGTCGCACTGGCAGGTGGCACAGGTGGGCACAAAGGAGCTGGCGGCAGCTCTCCTTGATCGGGACAGATGTCCCTCTGACAGCAGTCGGTGATCAGCTTTTTTTTTCTCCTCATGCTATCAGCGAGAGGAGAAAAAATAGCCGATTACCGGCTCTGTTTACATCACATGATCAGCTGTTATTGGCTGACAGCTGATCACATGGTAAGGGGTTGGGATCGACCCCTTACTCCGATCTGTGATCAGCCGAGTCTCATAGACTTGCTGATCACAGAGCGCGCCATGCGTCTATTGACGCCCTCCCGGCAAAGTAGGCCCGCGCTGTAGCCGTCATTCAGCTATAGTGCAAATCTGAAGAAGTTAAATGACTTTTTTCCTTTAGAAATGTCATTTTGCTGTGGTATTGTTCTAAACACGGGAAAGATGCGCTACTTAACAGGTATACTAAGGACACCCCCAGGCACGATATTTAAAGGAATATTTCATTTTTATTGTTTCACTTTAAGCATTATTAAAATCACTGCTCCTGAAAAAATGCTCATTTTAAAAACTTGTACATGTCCTCTGGGGCAGGACCCGGGTCCCCATACACTTTTTATGGCAGTAGCTTGCATATAAGCCTTTAAAATGATCACTTTTGTTTTTTCATGTTAGTGTCCCATAGACTTTAACGGTCTTCCGCGGCTTTCGAATTTGCCGCGAACACCGCATAATGTTCACTGTTCGGCGAACAGGCGAAAACCTAATGTTCGAGTCGAACTTACGTTCAACTCGAACATCGGGCTAATCCCTATTGGTATGGACTGGTATTTTAAGTGCCTGTATGTGACAGTTTTTGTTCCACTTTTTTCTGCTACAGGTTTTGGTAACTAAAACTGTCTCTAAAAATCAATATTTAATACATTTGCCCTGTGATGGTTCTGAAAAAAGCACATAAAGAAGAACACATCAATAGATCTTTTCTGATTTGTTTACCAAAGAGTTTATTATTTAGAGGTTAAATGTCTCAACTTGAATAGAAAATCTATACTTTTTCATTTAGCTTATTTCGGGAAGGAACAATGTCACCCATCTTAAAATGATTATCATAAGGAACTTTGTCAAGAGAATAACAAAAAATGAATTCAATAGATAGCCTGTCACCTTTCTTCCCAATATAACATATAATTATACTTTGATGGTAACATAAAAATGGAAAACAAAGGTTTTTAGAAAATAGAATAAAAGCCACAATAAAACTTGGTCTTCTTACAAAGAGAACATTTATATGCTTAGCATTGTGCAAAAGGTTAGGGTTCAAGCCAATGAACTAAAAAAACAAAACAAAAAAAAAAACAAATCATTTTATTGCTGTCTTAAAGCGGTAGTAAAGTCATTTTAAAAAAAGTTTAAAAAATGTTCCCCCTTCAAGTTTACGTCATAATGTACTAATATGCACCCGTTGGGCAAACACCCAAATTTGCTGCACAGTGCATTCTAGGGTCCTAATTGGATGAAGCCTTGGTGCTTTGGCTTTGCCAATTAGAGCACAGAGCACTGTCAGAGCCCTGATTGGACAAAGTAATGTTGACTTTGTCTAATCATGGCTCAGTGCTCATCGTCCCACCCCACACTATAAAAGGTTCCTTCCCATAGGAACCTTCTGCAGTGTTGTTGGAGTGGAGGTAGATAGAGTAGGGCTCAGTTTGCTGCTAGCAAGTTAGTGTGTTCACTTATTGTGGCTCTGAGTGTAGAGTGTTATCCCCCGTACACATGAGCTGAATTTCCGTCGGAAAAATCTTGGATGGTTTGCCTGATGGAATTCCGCTCAAGCTTGGCTTGCATACACACGGTCACACAAAAGTTCTCTGAACTTTCGACCGTCAAGAACGCGGTGATGTACAACACTATGACGAGCCGTGAAAATGAAGTTCAATGCTTCCGAGCATGCGTCGAATTGTTTCCGAGCATGCGTGTTTTTTTGCACGTCGGAATTGCATACAGACGAACGGATTTTCCGATAGGAACTTTTTCCATCGGAAAAATAGAGAAACAGCTCTCAATCTTTTGCTGGCTGAAATTCAGACAGAAAAAGTTGGATGCAGCATACACAAGGTCGGAATATCCAACCAAAAGCTCCCATCACTTTTTTGACGGAAATTCCGACCGTGTGTATGCAGCATAAGTGTAGTGTTAGTATAGTGTGACTATAGTGTGTCAGTATAGTGTGTGAGTATAGTGTACTGTGTCAGTATAGTGTGTCAGTATAGTGTAGTGTCAGTGTAGTGTGTTAGTGTAGTGCAGTGTTTAACACAGCATTACATAACATTTAGTGCTGTATACAGTGTTGTATACCCCTTTTTTTGTCCCCTGCCTGTCCCCCACCCCTTTTTTAATTGTCAGCCTTTCCCATGCCACTATGAGGGGGCCAGCAGCGTCTGTGTCCACAGGCAAAGGTGGACGTGGTCCATCCTCAGACAGGGCACATTTGTCTCTGATTAGCGATGTTGTCTGTGCTGTCCAGCTGCAGCATGCAGAGGAAGCTTACTAAACCAGCCTCATCCTCCTCATCCTCTTTCACCTAAGCTGAAACTAGTGTGCAGTCCACCGCAGCTGCCAGAGTGGCTTATTCTGCCTCCTTGTCCACAATTACTCCTGCCATCATGCATGGAGGAGTCAGCTGAATTATTTGAACACAGGGTCAGCTACTTGCTTCTTGACGATGCACAGACATTACTTGATCCTGATGTTGATTCTGAGGTTGAGGAAGGGAATAACATGAGCCTACAGAGAGGGGAGAACACTGATAAACAACAAATTGGCAGTCATGTTCCCCCAGCGTCAGCGTATTGTCAATTGGCTCCAGTGATGATGAAGATGGAGGGGATGATGATGAGGTCCCTGACTTTATGTAAAAAAAAAAAGTTAATCTTGGCCTGAGTGTACTATAATTTGGCTTATTCACATAAGGCTTGCTCACTGCAGTGCAAAAATGTGTTATTTTCATCCAAAGTCTGCTAAAGGGACACCAGAATGTATCCAAAAAATCTCTAATCTTGTTCCAGAGTGCACTAAATTGCGGCTTCATCATACAGACTGGCTCCCCAAGACGTTGTTTACAAAATAAAGAAAGCTTGCAGGGAAAATCAATTGAAAACCTGCTGCAGCAGGTTCTATACAACTGTAGTAAAGAGTAGAGAATGTTCAATCTGCAAAGAGAATTTTCACTTTTCTTCAATAAGTGTACCACTTGACCACCTGAAGGTTTTACCCCCCTTATGACCAGACCATTTTTTGCTATTCAGCACTGTGCTACATTAACTAGCAATTGCTCAGTCATGCAACACTGAACACAAATTACATTTTTTACACATAGAGAGTTTTCTTTTGGTAGTATTTATTCACCACTGGGTTTTTAGTTTTTTGCTGTTATAAAATTTTGCAAGAAAATGATCTTTCTTCATAAATGATAAGTGAATGGTGCTGCGCTGCTTGTGAACAAAGTAAATCTAATACACGTGCAATATTAAAAAATGAAAAGATTAAATATATGTGCAATTCCTGCAACTTCTGCAATAATAAATATGTGTGTAAACAAATCAATAGAATTGTGCAAATGAAGCAATAAATAAAACGACCAAACCAGTGCAAACCAATGCCAAATATATACAGTGGGTATAGAAAAGCATCACCCCCCTTTAAAATAAGCACATTTTATTGCTTTGCAGCCTCAAATGAAGACAAACACAGTTTTTGTTTTATCCAACTGTATTACAAGTGTAACTTATAACATCCCCATGTCAGTATTTTGTTGAACCACCTTTTTTTTTCTTTATTACAGCCTTTAGTCTGTTTGGATATACCTCTACTGACTTTGCACATCTAGACTTTGCAATATTTGCCCACTCTTCTTTGCAGAACTGCTGAATTTCAGTTAAATTTCATGGTGACCGTTTGTGGACTGCAGTCTTCAAGTCATTCCACAGATTTTCAGTGGGGAGTCTGAGCTCTGACTAAGCCATGAAAGGAAATTCACCTTTTTCTCCTTCAACCACTGTGTGGTCATTTTTGCTGTGTGCTTTGGGTCATAGTCATGTTGGAAGGTAAACCTTCTTCCCATTGAAAACTTTCTAGTAGAGGGCAGTAGATTTTCCTCAAGAATTTGATGGTATTTTGCCCCATCTATTCTTATTCTATCCTGAAATAAAATTATAAAAATAATTATCCTGAACTAATGTCCCCTATCTTAGCATCTATTATATATATATATATATATATATATATATATATATATATATATATATATATTCTTTTATATTATTTCTTTTATTTTTATGTTAATTTTAAATTTTTAAAGACAGAGGGATTTCACTCCATCTAATTACATTGAAAGTATTTAAAGACATCCAGTATGGTCGCCGCTATCCCCTGGATGAAGTCACGTGACAGTGATGTAATGTGTAGGGCGTGAGCGGAGGCAGACGGGAATCTGAAAGTGCGATTTTAAGCTTAATAAACATACTTATTTAAAAAAATACTACACTATGGGAGGATTTCTCTGCATTTTCCTATGTTTTGGGCAAGATTATCAATAGAGCAGATACACAAGAGTGTCTTAAAGGAGAAATTACCCACCATCTAGACCAGAAAACTGGGAGCTATCTGTGGAGGGTCCCTTGTGGAGTGTGGACACAGGAGGACTGACATATCTTGGAGGATTATTAGTACATGCTTTAACCTCCCCAGCAGGCAGTATTTTTGAATGTCAAAGCAGTACATTGTTTTGCATGAAAATTTGTTATTTTATATTGTAGACCTGTAATTCTTAGGAATAACTCACTTAAAGGGTTTGTAAACCCTCGTTTTTTTTTTTTTTTTTCTTTAAATAACAAACATGTCATACTTACCTCCACTGTGCAGTTCGTTTTGCACAGTGTGGCCCCGATCATCGTCTTCTGGGGTCCCCCAGCGGCTTTCGCAACTGCTCCTCTCATCGGTAAACCCCCTGGGAGAAGCGCTCTCGCGGGGGGGGTACCTTGCGGGCCCGCTCCCGAGTCCAGCATTTGCGTCTATAGACACAGAATGCCGGACTCGGCCCGCCCCCGGCGCCCGCGTCATTTGATTTGATTGACAGGAGCGGGAGCTAATGGCTGCACTGCTATCAATTTATCCAATCAAGAGCCGAGAACCCCGGGCAGAGAGGAAGAGCACGTCTCCGCCGAGGGAATGAATGTGCTCAGGTGGGTAAAACGGGGGGACTGGGGGGCTGGTCAGTGTCAGAAGTTTTTTCACCTTAATGCATACGATGCATTAAGGTGAAAAAACACGAGGGTTTACAACCCCTTTAAATCTGTCCATGCAAGAGTCTAGTAGACATTCCGGGTATGATAAAGTTTGAAACAAGAAATCATAAATTATAATATGATAAATATTTATGAATAATTATAAAAAATAATATAATAATAATACATTTTATTCAATGATGTCATCAAACCAAAAACACTGAAATTTCTCCAAACAAGGGTGCAATATTTTCTTTAGTTTTGGTGAAGGATGAGTAGTTTCATCAAATGCTTCATTGTTCGAAGTGTAAAAATTTCATGATCAGGGAAAATCTGTACTCTGACATGACCATGCTAAAGAATGGAGTGGCAAGTAATTTATTAGTTGTCCAATACCACTTCTGCAAGAATTTCCCCACCACTCCCTGAAGTATTATTAGGCCCAGAAATTTCCAAATATCATCTTTGGTCACTGGTTGCCACTTTCTGCTTCTTGGAAACTTCCAGTGCAGGGTAGCTAATTGTTGCTCTTTGTACCAGTTTATCTCAGTAACTATATTTTCAATAACCTCATCGGTCATAAATAATTGTAAGTATGCCAAGGGGTTGTCATGGTCAACGTCTACTTTCCTTGTCAAAAGAAGTTTATTGAGTATACAATATTATAAAGATACATAAAGTAAGTTTACAAGGATCTATAAAGTAAGCTCATTGTTTTACAGTAGGGATTATATAGGTAAATATCATGAAATTTCAAATATTAAACATTGGGTTCACGTAAACCTAAATTAAAGATATATATCATTTCCTTAGTTACTTTTGTAGGTATTTAAATGATTTATACCTACTATATATATATTGTTTACAGGTAGAGTGTATATAGGTCAAATAAATTCTGATAATGAGCTTTAATCGTAAGGTGGAGAAAAGGAAAGAGAAGAAAAAGGGTAGAAAGGCAGAGGTATGGTCCACAAGGTTGTCCCGCTCGTCAGTTTATTATTCTTTTTAGTTCTCTTTGAAGCCTTAGAATGGGTGTCTCTGTAAGTAATTTAATCTGTTACCATGGCAACAGGACAGAGTCATTGAAATTTGACAGGAATTGTTGTTTTATCCAAGGATGCCAAAGTTTTTCAAATTTTGGAATTTGATTTTGATCGATGGCTACCATCTTAGCATGGGACATTGTATTATTCATTCTGTGAATTGTTTCTGCTAGTATCAACGTAGGAGATTTCCATGCTTTGGCCACTGTTTGTTTTGCAGCCGTTGTTAGTTGGATCATAAGTTTGAATTGAGAGAGTGTTAACCATTCCGGTTTTAGATTAAGTAAAGTTATATATGGATCTGGTTGTATTAATTTTTTAAATATTTTAGGAGCAATCACGAAGACTTCCTTCCAGAAGGTTTGGATTACTGGGCACGTCCACCATATGTGTAAATGTGTGCCTATTTCTGGGCATCCTCAAACAAAGAGCTGAGGTATTAGGTGAATATTTTGCCACTCTAGCGGGTACAAGGTACCAGCGAGTTAGGACTTTATAATTTGTCTCCAGTGCTAAGATGTTGGGTGAGGATGACTTAGATGTGAGCCATATGTTAGACCGGTCCGTGTCTTCTAAAGTTCGTCCCAGGTCCTCCTCCCACCTCTGAACGTAAGAGGGTCTATTAAGATTTACTACTCCATATAATTGATTATAAAGTGATGAAATTGTACCTTTAGCAAATGGATCTTTTGTACAGATTGATTCAAAAATGGATAATTGGGATAATGGTGTATCCCCTTTTAGGAATGGTGTATAGAAATTTTTGATTTGAAGATATCTAAATATCTCAGAGTTTGGTAGATCATATTTTTCTCTAAGCGATGGGAATGAAAGGAATGATTTAGATGCTATGAAGTAATTTAGTGTCTGAATGCCTGATGTTGTCCAAGCTTTAAAAGAATTTGGGTAGAACCATGCCGGATAAAAGGCCGGATTTCTGATAAAAGAAAGGAGAGGATTGTGTGGAGATTGTAACTGATATTTGGTTTTTAGTTTATCCCAGAGAGATAAGAAGTGTTTAGTTATGGGATTATGAATTTTAAGGCGGTCTTTAGGATCAAGCCATAACAAGTTTGATATTAATAGAGGGTCATTTTCTGAAGCCTATATAAATACCCATAATGGGATTTCCTGTTTTGCATGGTATTTGGACAGACTGGCCAAATGTGCTGCTCTGTAGTAGTTAGTAAAATTAGGGTATCCCAGGCCTCCTTTATTTTTGGGAAGATGTAGTGTGTGTATAGGTATACGTGGTTTAGAAGAGCCCCATATAAATGAAGTTGCTCTTTTTTGTACTATTCTCAAAAAATAGGAAGGAATTGGAATAGGGAGGACTCTGAATAGATAAAGCAATTTGGGTAGAATAGTAATTTTGATTGCATTAATCTTCCCTATCCAGGATAAAGGAAGTTGCGACCATTGTTTTATTAGATTTGTGATCTGTCTTAATACAGGAGGATAATTGGTTGAGATTAAGTCAGAATGAGATGCTGTTAAATGAATTCCAAGATATGGGATTGATTTTTCTGCACATGTGAATGGGAGTGCAGCCCTAGCCGGGATCAATTCCATGTTTGTGAGCAAAATATTAAGCACTAGGCATTTCTTAGGATTAATCATAAGGCCGGATAGGGCTGCAAATCCATCAAGAGCTGGTATTAAGTTAGGACCAGAGACCTGTGGTGATGATAGAAAAAGTAATATATCGTCTGCAAATATACATAATTTGTGTGTAATACCTCCTACTTCAATGCCAGTTATAGTTTGGTTTGTTCTGATGTATTGGGCCATGGGTTCGAGTATAAGGGCAAATAATAAGGGAGATAATGGGCAACCCTGTCGGGTACCTCTTTCGATATTAAAGGCATCAGATTTGTATCCAGCGTATTTTATATAGGCTTTGGGTTTATTATATAATGCTTTGATCCATGTTAAAAAGTGGGGTCCAAAACCCCATTTTTGTAATGAATATTGCATATATTGCCAGGATACTGTGTCAAATGCCCTCTTAATATCGAGAGATAGAAAACATAAAGGGATTTTCCGTTTTTTAGCAATATGTGCCAATAACACTGCCCTGCGTATATTATCGCCTGCCTGTCTATTTGGCATGAAGCCTACTTGATCTCTATGTATTAATTTTCCTATAATGCTATTGAGGCGTTTTGCTATTATTTTTGCTAATAATTTAATATCAAGGTTTAACAGAGAGATAGGCCGATAATTCACACAGGAAGTATCATCAGAAAGGGGTTTTGGGATCATACAAACAATTGCCATTAGTGTTTCTTGCCGAAAAGAATGTCTTTCTAGAAGTTTGTTAAAAGTTTCAGTGAGAATGGGAGAGAGTATTTCTGAGAATGTTTTATAGTATAAAGCCGAGTAGCCTTCTGGGCCTGGTCTTTTGTTAAGTTTTAGGTCTTTTATGGCGTTAGCAACTTCATCTATAGTTATAGGCTCATCCAAACTGCTTTTTTGATTCTGAGACAACTCAGGTAAGGTTATTTTTGAGAAGAAGGATTCAGCCTCTGTAGGATTAAATTCATTGTTTGTCTTGTATAAAGTTGCGAGATGTGAGTGAAATTTATGGACTATTTTAACTGGATTACAAGTATAAACATTTTTTGATAATTTCAAACGTATTGGTTTGAAAGATTTGTTAGTTGAATTTAATGCCCGAGCCAAATATGTACCTGGTTTGTTTGTATTCATGTAGAAATTGTGTTTGGAGCGTTTGAGGGATTTATCAACTGACTCAGTGAGAAATACATCGTATTCCAATCTAGATTTTTCCAGATGAGATTTTGTACTCTGAGATGGATTATCTTGGAATGATATGTAGGCTGCATTAAAATTGAGTTCTAGTTTTTTTGCTAGATTTTTGCGTTCCCGTTTAAATAGTGCCATTTGTCTTTGTATTGTACCACGCAAGACAGGCTTATGAGCTTCCCACAGTGTTATTGGGGAAATGTCTGTTGTATTATTAATTGATATGTATTCCTTTAAAGCTTGTTAAATGGCCATCTGATGTAGTGGGTGTTTGAGCATTATGTCCGGTAAGTACCACGTTGGGTCATGCGCTTTTGGTATGGCTGAGGCTATAGTAGTGTATACTGCATTATGGTCAGACCACGGAATCGGAATTATATCTGATGCAATAATTTCTGGTATCATTCCTATTGTTAGAAAAATATGATCTATTCTGGTGAAGGTTTGATGAGGGTGCGAGAAATAAGTGAATTTCTTTTTCATTGGGTTACTTTCTCTCCACGAATCTACCAGATTGTATTTGGAAAGAAGTTGAGAAAAAGGTAATCTAGAGGTTATTTTGGATGGTGTAAAAGGTGATTTATCTAGAAATGGGAGGAGGACCTGGTTCGAATCCCCGCACATTATCACTGTTCCTATTTTGTGTGTATTAATCACTTGTAATATATGTGAGAGGAATGGTGTAGGTTGTTTGTTAGGAGCGTAGTAGGAAATCACCGTGATTGCTGTATCCATTATATAACCCATGAGTATCAGGTATCTACCTTCTGGGTCTTTCATTTCTGATGATAAGGTGAATGGTGTGGATCGGTGAAATGCAATTAGAGTACCCCTTTGTTTGGTACAGGCAGAAGCCGTGTAAATTTGTTGATAAAAAGGAGAAATATATTTTGGAGTAGAATCTTTGGTGAAGTGTGTTTCTTGGAGGCATACTATGTGAGCCTTCTTGTTATGGAAAGTACGGAAGGCTTTGGTCCTTTTTTGAGGGACATTTATTCCCTGAACATTCAGGGAAAGTATATTCAGTGGTGCCATGGCAACAGATCAAATAGTTTTGACTTACTTTTTGTTATGCAGAGCTGACTGCGCAGATCAACCTCTGTGGACTGAAGAGATGAAAAGATAGAAAAGAAACCAGTGAATTCTGGAGTAAAGAGTAAACAAAAAACATTGTATAAATTATTTTTTGCAAGTAATCACAATTTACCCGTGAAAGAGAATAAATATCTCTCTCAGGGGAATAAGTGCCTTCGTCACACTCCCACATAATATGGTTGGGAGAATGAGGAGGGCTAATGGGGGTACACGGATCTTCCGCTTACAGGAGAGAAGTGCTATGTCAAAAAACATCAAAATGATGATTCAATAATTGGAGTGCAGAATATAGTTTTTGTTGAAATTATTTATTCCAGGGTGGTTGTATATGGTTAGTCTTGCCCTAGGTTAAATAATTCAGTTAGAAAGGTACTGTTAATAACTTTGGTATTGATGAAGATAATTTGAATTATTTTGGGATTTTAACCCTTTTAGAGTAAACAATTACATATTTTATTCATATGTAACTGTTTAGATATGTTAACTCATAAAATTGAGGTTGTATTGCTTCAGATTAGAATAAACAAAAACATAGTTCTAGGAACTAGTTAGGTACTAATATATTTGTTTTAAGAAAAGAAAGAAAAAAGCTTCCATTACTTCTGGATTATTGAACATATTTGTCCTAAAAAGTAATAAATCTATTGTTATTACCTGAAAATATATAACTGAACAAGAATTTCCTTATTTCACTTATATATTCTAAGGCTATATGAATCAGAAGTAATAAGAAATATAACTGGAATGTAACTTGATCCCATACAGTGTGTGACTATCAGAATGCAGTTACATTCAGTTATAAATACAGGTTTTTTTATAGAGAACCATCTCTTAGTATAATAAATGAAGAGATATCAGGAATTAGGATGTCAGTCCATTGAATCTTCTTGGTCCATGGATGATGTGGCATAACGGCCTCTTTTATGAGAATGATGATTCCCATTTTGTTCTGAAATTTTCTGGGTGCTGCCTTAAGGTGAAGATGATGCCATTCTTCTGCGTGTGGGGGTGTTGCTGCTTGTGGGTTCTATCAGATTTAATTTTAAAAGGGTTTGTTGTAGTTCATCTGCTGATCTGCTTCTGTAAATTGTACCTTGGTAGTTAAATCTGACTGAAAAGGGGAAGCCCCATTGATACATAATGTTGTGGCGTTGCAGTTCCATTAGTTGGGGTTTCATGGATCGTCTTTTAGTAATAATAAGTTGGGATAGGTCAGCAAAAATTTGATAATTGAGTCCTTGAAAATTAAGTTCCTTTTTTTCTCTTGCAGCAATTAGTATTTGTTCTTTTGTTCTGTAATAATGAAATTTTGTGATTATATCACGTGGGGGTCCGTCTTTCTTTTTGGCTGTGAGGGCTCTGTGTACTCTGTCCAGTTCTAAACGTTCAATAGGGATATCTGGCTTTAGTTCTTGTAATAGAGCAGTAATAGTAGATTGTAGGTCTGTCACAGTTTCAGGTATTCCCCTTATGCGCAAGTTTGAACGTCTGGCTCTATTTTCGTAATCTTCGAGCTTAGTTTGAAGTATTAAATTCTCTTCTTTTAATTGTTCCAATTCTGTTATATTTTCTTGGGTTGTAATTTCAATTTCATCCATTTTTATTTCTAAGGCTGCGGTGCGGTTTCCCAGCTCTCTTATTTCTTTGGTTAGGCTGTTTGTTATTTGGTCTGAGGTTTGTTTTAAAGCCTTATGAAGCATCTTTTCAAATTGTAATAATATTACTGGGGATGCTGAGGAGGCTTGTGGAGAAGTTTGTGAGAGGATTTGTTCTGTATCTGACTCAAATGGAGAGTCTTGCTGTGACATTTTCTGTCTTTGAGAGCGCCCTGATGCTGTATATTGTGAGGTGACTGGAGCTGCTTTAGTTGCAGTGAGTGCCTGTGAGCTCTTTGTGAGGTGATTTTTATTTCTGCCACGGTTTCCTCCCAGTACCATATTTCCTGCCCAAACTTTCACAGTTTGTTCCCTGGGGCAAAAAGGTTCAAATGGATACCTTTTGAGCCTGCAGGCTCCGCTTTGTCCTTCTCTTCTCTCCTCAGCGGTGTGGAGCTCTAACAATGCATGTCCGCTAGGCTCCGCCTCCTGTCCCCGGTCAACGTCTACTTTCATACCAGATGCTCCAGTAAATGTGAATCCTGGGGGTGCTGCCCGATCCGTACCACAGTCAATAGAGCACCAAGTTCGCACATCACTGAGCTCAGTCACAGAATGTCTGGTGACGAATTTCCCCCACGAATCACTATCTCTCAATTCTGCAAGTGATGCTTATTCACTATTGCTGTTTTCTAGCTGGTTTAAAACCTAAAGGGATGCTTTTTGGGTGCCATGGACATTCTCAAGTTTCCAGGCAGAAAAAACTGTAAAAGTACAGGAAGGGCACTGGACAAAGCACTAAGGACAAAACTGAGGTGAAATGGTTTGATACAGTAATGTAATCCTAACAGATTACAATGTATTATGTGTATGTTATGTTTTGAACTTTTTAGAATTTCCAATTCTAAAAAGAAATTGGAAATTGGTTTTAACCAATGAATACTACATTATTTTATGTATATATATATATATATATATGAAATTTAGCATTGGTTTGCACGTTTAATTTATTGCTTCATTTGCACAATTCTATTGATTTTTTTACACACATTTTATTATTGCAGAAGTTGCACATATATTTAATCTTTTCAATATTGTACGTGTATTACAATTAGTTTGTCTACAAGCAGCGCAATCACCAATCGCTTATCATTTGCTAACTTATAGTTGTGAGAACGCTATTAGGTGTCTGCTGCAGCCACAATCTAGTAACATAAACACCTACATCACCTACAGTGGAAGCCCACTTATTTAACACACTTATTTGACAGTAATCTTTCTTTATAACTTTATGCCAAAATGTAGTCTGTCACATTTCTTTGGTATAAATAACCCAAATCAGCGTATATTATTTATTCTGTGTGAAAATTATAGCATCTACAAAACTATGGTATATGTATGTGTGTGTATATGTATGTATGT